>NW_020451240.1:98462-116832 GCF_003343035.1 Apteryx rowi | reverse complement strand
CACCCACCCCATTCAGCAAAGGGCCCACATTTTCCCTAGTCTTCCTCTTGCTACTGATGTATTTGAAGAAGCCCTTCTTGTTGTCCTTAACATCCCTTGCCAGATTTAATTCCAAATGGGCCTTAGCCTTTCTTGTCACATCCCCAGCCTGTGCTGAACTGATGAACTTCACGAGGTTCCTCTCTGACCATTTCTCCTGTCTATCAAGGTCCATCTGAATGGCAGCACAACCTTCTGGTGTATCAGCTATTTTTCTGGGATTTGTTCCATCTGCAAGCTTCCTGAGGGCACATTCAGTCCCTTTGTCTGGGTCATTAATGAAGCTGTTAAACATTGTTGGCCCTAATATTGACTCCTATGGGACACCACTCTTGAGTTTTATTATTTAGTTTTCTGCTTGCTTTAGAAGCAGGTGTTTAGAACAACAGAAGCAGGCTTAATACTAGGAAAAAAATAAGAAACTTCAGAAAGCTGGGAAGGATTTAAGTCCATATCTGCTTAGAAAACAGAGGTAGTGTAAATGCTACCTCAACTATAGAGCTTTTGAAACTGAAAAATAGCATATTTCCCTTGGTCAGACAAGGATGATCCTCCTACGTTCCAACTACTTCTATTTTTGCATTGAAAAGTGATGAAAACATGCACAGATATATTAAATTAACTTATAAAAAATATCTGCCAGATGGTTTAATCACAGGAAAAAACTTATGTTCATGCACCATCTGCCTAAATTTTTAAAATTTTAATATAATTTTTTAAGTGTGTTTAAAAGGAAGTAAAACTATCTGGCCCCTTAAAGAGATTCTGCATAATTATTAGTAATCCATTTTTGGGTTTAATCACTTTTTGATCAAATGCATTGCCTAGTGACTGGCCATATGGTATGAAAGCAAAAGCATCATAAAGAGGAGGGCGATGGTCATTTGGCCAAAGAGGAGGTTGACAAGGACCATGTCCAACTGACTAATACAGACTTTGATTTGAATTACTCTACCTCCTTGGGTTATATTTAAGGAGGGACATAGGTGACATGTCAAAGCCCTGAGTTAGGCACTTATTTCATCCCTGTGGATAGTTACAACCAGACATACTGGTTGCTAACTAATAGAAATGATAAGGGAAAAGTTTCCTTCTCAAATCATCTCTTTCTTGGGGTATTTTTATGTGAAGCTGCAAGGAGATGCTTGTTTCTACTTGAGTTACAGACCTCTGGGTTACCCTTAGAGTTAGGTATCTAACTTTTCTTTTCTTTTCTTTTTTCTTTTCTTTTCTTTTCTTTTCTTTTCTTTTCTTTTCTTTTCTTTTCTTTTCTTTTTCTTTTTCTTTTTCTTTTTCTTTTTCTTTTTCTTTTTCTTTTTCTTTTTCTTTTTTTCTTTTTCTTTTCTTCTTTTTTCCTCTTTTCAGTCCACAAATACTGTTTTTAATCTAGCATGGGGCCAGACCAGGGCTTCATTTAGCCCAATGCCCTGTCCCTGATGTGATCAGCAACAGATGTCTAAAAGAGAATATCACTACAAGACAACTGCCTATTCCTTCCCAGGAAGACTTTTTCACTCTTCAACATTTTGTGGTTCAGGTTCAGCTAAGGGTTTTAGCATCTCTGTCACGATGTAGGAGAGCTGACAAGGTCAAAACACATATCTCTTGTCCTCAGAGACATGAATTAAGCATCATGTTTTTGGTAATGATTTGGGAACTGGCCAAGATATAGCAACAGTTTTATTGTTGTAGTGCAGATAATATTAACAGGGACAAATATTTCACATAGCTGCAGGCCACTGTCTAAGGCCTTCTGAGTTCCAGTAGTTGTGCAAATAACTAGTTTGCTGTTTTGGATTTAGTATTACGTGGCCAGACCTCTGCTCTCACAGTGGACACTCTCCAGATAGTATCTTCTCCTTATGAACATGAACATGAACATGAACAACACATGACATTCAGAACTACTGCAGGTGTTCAGCCCTTAGTATAAAAGATGAATAAAAATTTTTTTGCAGAAAGAACTGGTGTTATTTATGGGAGAATTTTCTAAAAGAGAATGATTCTTCTATTAAGAAACTGAACTATCAATAACAATAGTATATCAATATCTCTTGTAGGGCAGAACATATAATATCTTTAATTCCTGATACTGTGAGCCTTTTAAAAATAGTAGGTGAGGAGTGGAAAAATAAGAAAAAAAGAAATGTTAACTTTTCCTTAATAAGAATATTRAAATGTATCAGAATCTGTTGATGTATTGTAAAGAACAAAAGTGGTATAACTGCCTTTTTTTCAGGTCATCTATCTAGTAAACTACTCAGTTATGTTTTCTCAGACCTATACAGTCATGGAAAAAAAAAATTCTAGGTAAAACCAGAAAGACATGTGAGCCAAAGTCAAAAGCAAGAAATATTGAGATCATTCTTAATTGGGATGGATATTTGACATATCACTATATATTTAAAAAAGATGGGTTTTTTGCATTCACTGTTCCCACAAACTGGTATTTAAAATGATTTAATTTTTGAGGTTGTCAGAAGTGAAAACAATTATTATTAAGTATGGTAAAAAGGACATTTTTAAAGCTTGTTTGGTGACCCATCAAAATGATGGAGAAAGGTAAGCTGAACAAAAGATGTAATAGAACACATATTATTTATAGTAAATACAAAATTTTTCACTTGAAGTACTAGTATATTTTTATTAACATTTTAAAAGACTCATCCCTTAGAAATATCTCACCAGTAACTGTTTCCATGCAAGAGGACTGAAGGGGTCTGGAGAAACAGAGTGGGGTATTTTTAGTGTTGTTGCTGTTATATATGGTAGGAGCATAATAGACATAAAAATACAAGAAATTTTATTTACTAATTGAGAAATTTATTTAAAAACAGGATCTAGACATAGAAAAATTGTTAATTTGATTATGGTGTTACACAGTGCTATTATTTATGCTCCTGCTCTTCTGTGTTTCCAGTTACCTGTGAAGAGACTTAAAAACAACCTAAAGTAGCAAAATAGCCATTAACCTACAAGTCAAAAGAATCACTCAAAGAAAATAGCTATATCATTAACATCAAAAGGGTCTGAACCTCAAGGGATTTAATATTTTGAGGTGCATGATGTGCAAAGAAAAGAATCTTTTCAGTCATCCATAGTTCAAATGTTAACATTCTTTAGCCCTGATCCTACACAGATATACTCATACTTAATGACAGAGAGCATTCATTGTCCTGTTAAAATGAGGAAATAAAGTAACTAAACTCCTCCTTGTAGGATGCGGGCCTTAATAGTAGTAAAAAGACACAGTGATAAATCAAGAGAAGATAGTATTTTTTTACTGAAAAGGTTAGACTTTGACTTCTCTAAAAAAGTAAATTATTGCTGATTTTCTAAATTACTTCTAAATTTCATAACATAGGTATTTTTAATTTATATGAATGTATTTGCTTATGTGTTTTTATGTTTTATTTATACATGTTTATACATATATATGAAAATATAAGTTCCCAATGCAACAAAAAGTTTATGCATGATGATAATCTATGAAATATATCCATTGCTACTCAGGAAAATACTTTAAGCATGTAAAATTATAAATTAACCTTACTTTCAGAAGAGTTTAATTTTCCTTTATCATTTACAATTATATGAATATGAAGAAGGCTGCTTTTTTATATTTAAACATCATTAGATCTCAAACTAAAGTATATACTTTCTACAGTGATCAGTTCTTTCTTTAAAGGTGCACCATGATGAACCATACTTTTTTATTTTCCCTTAATTGCAATTAGAATTCATATTTCAATACGTTTAGCCTTTGATTATCACAGTGCTTTGTGAATAATAAAATAACGATTTCACTTAATTGGTGATATCAAACCATAGATAAAAGCATCAGTTTTTTAAAGATGAAAATCTCTGGTACTACCTATACAAAATATAACACTAATCCCTTTAATCTAAACCTCATCTTATGTTTTACTGGGTATAGGAACAAGGAAGCTCACAAACAGCTAAAATTACTCTCTCCCCAGTAAAAATCCATACAATACCACTCATAAAAGGTATTAAAAAATAAAAACTGTACTGCATGTTAAATGCTTATTGAACAATATACATAAACTCGAAGTAAACATCGAAATACCAAAGGATCTTTTTTTCCCCAAAGGAGTATTCAAAGCAGTAGAATAATAAATTAAGAAAGAAATCATACTCACTTTTATACTCCTTAGACCTTCCTTATATTCCTTATACTTTCATTCAGTAAAGCATGAATGTGTTTTCATTTGGATCAAAATTCCATTCTGGTTCAGTTATGTTTGTCCCCAGTCACTGTGACAAACTTTATTTAGAGCTATACTGTATGTGATAATTTTATGGGTAATACAGTCTCAAATATGTTAGTCAGCCGAAGCTATCAACACACTTTGCATCTACTTTAAGTGTTCAGTCCAAGACATTCTTTACTTTTCCAGAAAAATGACTGAGTTATTTAAAGGCCATTTCTGTGATTGTCTTAAGAACAAAAACCACAGTTCTTCAAACAACGCACATACGAGCAATCCTTTTGTGAGTCAAGTTTAATGTTGATATCAGTAGAGAAATGTCTCTATGCACAACTTCACGTAGCCTGACAGCTACTGAAAATCAGATGACGTATCTGGTAACAGATATCAGATATCTGCCATGTGTTAGAAATACTTCTGATTTCCATACACAAATATTCTGTATTAAAACACAGTCATGAAACCAACTAAATATTCTGAGAAACCTTTTTCCATCAAGTTGGCAAGGTACAGTGGTATTGTCCAACGTGGTGGTGAGGTCCTGTCGAGAATTCTGCGTATAGTCTGGGCACACATTGTCAACCGAGCTGAGTTTAGCCTGGAGCTTTTAAAAAAAGGTTGATCAGGGGATAAAGAGGTTCTCTTAGAAGAGATGACTAGAAGAAGAGTTTGTCTTATTTACACTAACAAAATGAAATATAAGAAGGAAGAAATTATATTAAAATACCCATTAATAAAAATGGGCTGAGAATTAGAAGTTCATAAATACAAGAGTAACAGATTCTGGAGTAATATTCCAATAGGAATGCTTTCTGTGTATATGCTAGGAGGACTCTAAACATTTTTTAAGTAAAATTTGATATTATAGGACTAGACTTTCCGATCCTTTCCATCTTATGTACAAATTCAGCTATTTTTTCTCCCTCAGCTGCTGTTTTGCACTTAGGCCCTTCATTGCTTCCTTACCTTCCAGTTAAGAAACCTCCTTTTTGTCCCCCTTATATATCTTCTTAATCTGATGAACTATTCTCCGCCTTTCCACATACTAAACAGTTACCAGTTTCATGCTACCACTTTAAACCTTTTTTTTGATTGTCCTGTGTGTCCACATATATTCCAGTCACAGGCCTGTTATTCTCCGCCTCACCGTTTTCTTCATTTCCTTTCCTCTGCTTTCTTTTCATCATTTTCTCCCCACATACTAACATGTTCATCGTGGAACAGAGAGTGGAGGTTTGGTTCATGACTCTGTGTGATAAGGTTTTGGGAGCTTATTCCAGTCATATCCTACTTCTGCATTTTATGAGACAGAGAAAGAGACTTCCTGGCATTTCTCTATTCCTCAGCTGACCTCTACAATATTGTTCACTATTGTTTTCTTCACTTGTAAGAGATCTGAAGAGGAGATGAATTAGTCTTGCCAAAAATCTTTGTTGAAATAAAAAGGAGGTTAACTGGCATAATACAGTACCATTGCCATCAGCCTTTAATCGCGACCAACCTTTCAGTGGAAGTAAGTGTCTTCACTTTGAAAAGCTCCACGGAGACTTATTATGTAGTGCTTGAAGTTATCTAAATATTACATATTTTTCTTTTATTAAAAAGCCATATATCTTTGGATTACTACATTAGTCAGCTGATCAAAACATTTTATTACGGTCAGACTTCAAAGCCCAAAATTGTAGTTTATTTTCAGTTTTCATGTTAAAGTAATCTCTTCCTAAAGACACTAGCACATAAATTAAGTGAACACAGCCAGCTGTTCAGTCAATGGCCTTTATATGGTCTTATGTACAGCACTTGCAATGAATTCCTTAGCTGACTATAAGTTTACTTCAGAGAACTCCTGAGATTACCTTGTGTGCATTGATGTGTAAGCAACTCTGTTGGACTGTACTTGATTTCACAGGAGAAAAACAGATTTTTTTTCTCTTCAGAAAGAAATGAATGCAATTTTCAAGTAGCATCAGAAACAGGTTGCAATATTTCCACCTGCTGACAGTTTAGAACCAGGCTAGTAAGTACCTGTTAGCTCTAGCTTTTTGGGTGCACTGTTTTAGTTTCAGGTGCAGCTCTCAATGCCTGTTTTTTTTCAGTTGCTTCCACTAGTATGTACAGAAACAGAAAGTGTTAATCTTTAATGTGCTTCTTTTATCAACTTTGCTGTCTTTATTAATGTAAAAGGTGTGCATAACCGCATATGCTGATGCAGTCAGTATGATTCTTCCAGTTTATATTCACTTTTCTGTGTCCTGACTACATACCTTTTGCTTCAGGACTACAAATTAAACCATTGTTAAGGTGAAAGATGAAAGAAAAGAAAACAAAGCAGTGAAAACAGTATTCTTGTAAAAGCTTCATTCTTAATAAATAAACAACGAGGATCTTGACACTACTCAGAGAATTTGAGAAAAAGTGAAAAAAAAAGCAAATGTTCACAGAAAAAAAAAGAAATAAGTTGAATATGAAGAATGGATGGTTTGAAGTTAAAGGCCAGTACTGGATATCAAAACATTATTCTTTCTCTGTCTCATACATAAATATCTACTGTGACATGCTGAGATTAAAAGTTGATAAACTCTAAGCTGATAAAAAGTTTTTTGTTTGTTTGTTTGTTTGTTTGTTTTACATAGCACATAATTAGACTGTGGAGCTCATTGTCTTAGAAAATCATTAAGGGTAAGAATATAGTGAGATTCAAATAAATACTGGGTTGAGTCTCCTACCAATGTCTGCTTTTCACTACTGCTAAGTGAAAAGTTTTCCTTTTGTTACTTTCTTGATGTTTATTCCCAACAATTCAAACACATGTTATGTAATTATGTTACTCATTAGGTAAGACCACAGAACTGCAGCAGTTTAACATCAAGTTCTCAGTGTTACCTTAGATGATGACCTTGTGGTTTATTCATCTGTAAATTAATCCAGTCAAATCAACCCCAAAAACAAGAGATTTTAGCAACCTCCAGACATGGGCTGAGTGAACAATTTATTGTATACACTCAATTCAACTATTTCTTGCTGAAAGAGGTGCTAGGTGGCTTTCCCTTGGCAGTCGCTGAACTATTTTTCCCTGCATAGAAGGATGGATCCAAACATGAATTTTCTCAAAGTCCTTTCCAGTGAGAAGGGTCTTCTTTATTGTCTAGGAAGAAACACATTCTCCTTATGAAATGCCAGGAATACATATTTACTTCATGAAAATGCTAACTTCTTAGGATGTTTTTACTTTAAAGAAACTGATAAGCTTTCTCTGCCACTAAACCTATTATCATTAACATTTTAACAGCGGCAAAAAACGTTGATTTGTTTTCTGCATTGGTACTGCCCTTCAATTAAATGTCTATCATCCCAACTCCATATCTGAAAGACAAAAGCATTCCCTGAATACTTCTATTGTAATGAAGCCTCAGAACCACCTGGATCATCAAAACAACTTGCAAAAACAGTTGATAAAACTAAGCTTTTCAGCTATTTTCAGAAACATTTTTTTCATTTCCTGAGCTGACATATCAGCCTTTACTCAGTTGTCTGAATAACAACATATCAACAATATGTCAGTTCAGAAAATCCAGAATGGCATCTCCTTTAAAACAAATCTGAGAAACATCTGTGCTTAAGAAAAGGAATCATTCTAACCAGCATGCATTTTCATATAACTGCATAAGTTGTTTGTCTACATGAATTAAGTATTATGGTTTACAACATGTATTACTGCATAATCTTGTTGAAATGGATTGAAGACTCAACTTCTCATTTAGCTAGAGAATTCCATCAAGCGAATCCTAATAAAAAAAAAAAAGTGAGCTAATTCACAAGAATATAACGCTAGTTTGACATAAGATTCTACATGCATTGATGTGAATTTGGGCAAAACAGGTTTATTTTCTTTTACTTGAATACAAATATCCAGTAACACGGAATCTTTTCAATGGATGAAAACTGTCAGGATTAGAGTCACAGCTTTTTAGCTGTCATCATTTCTCTAGTGACCCAGATGTGTCATGTTCTGAACCTCTAAACACAGAACTAAAATGTGAAGCTTCCAAGAAACAATTTTCTTCAGAGCTTCAAAATGACAATGGCAGTTTGTAGTTTTTAGAAGTGTCTATCATGACAAAAACAGATATCCAGTAAAGGATATATTTAAAAAATGGGAATTTAAAAATAAAATCTACAAGAAAGAAAACATTGAAATAACTTTTCAATCCTTTTGCTAAGGGAGAGCTGTCATTTTAGTAATTAAGCCAAACTCGTTTCTGCCCCTGGTAAAATAATCTGGAGAATTATCAAACAAAGCTTGATCACTACTCTTTGAGAAGCACATTGTCCAACTGCTTCTGGTGAATTAAAACTTCATCTCCTGTGGAGAATGGCCTAATAAGCATTTGTACCTAACATAATTGCCCCCAAAGTGCTGCTGAGTCAAGGAACATGAATTTAGAATATTGAATTTCAACTGTTTTGTCATGATTATTTGCCTAAGAACAATGGTTTCTGCTTTTAACCAGACCTTATAACATGTATCTTGAATACAGATGATCAAAAAAAAATTTATCTCATTTAACAGTTACAAACTGGGTAGAGAGAATGGAAGGCAAACAGCTGCTCAGTATGATACACAACTTCATCARTTGCCTGAGTGTTCAACACCTATAATTGTTCAAGTGTCTGGAAATTCCCAGTTCTGACTGTGCTCAAAGGATTATACCAATATTATCATCAGCCATGTATATGTTGACATTACGTCTCATTTGCATAGTAATTTCCACATCAACAACTTGATCCTTACCCATGCAATAAATACCTCTACACATACTGCCTTTTTGTTTGGAATATGTATCCATACTTAAAGAGGAAAGCTGAGAAACCTGAGCTATGGAAACAAGTAAAAAGAACTTTTAAAAACAAATATTAAGGTACATTTTTTAAAAAAAAGCTTAACTCAGAAATGCTTCAGATTAGTAATGGATGAAATTCTATGTTTTCTCTATCTTCTCTCATGACCGATGGGTATGTCAACTCAAGTGCTCCCAAAAGAGAAGACTACATCATATTTCTTTCTCTTTCTTCCTCCTCAGAGTAGATATGGTCTCACAGTAATGCAGAACCCATTTTCAGCTTCTAAATATATGAATATCATTGACTTTGAATAATATTGATTCTGAACATATGATAATATTGACTGTAAACTGACTAGGGCTATACCTCAGCTATGTAATCAGACCAATAGCTATCACTTTCTAGCAAAAAATTTGTTTAAAGACTCTACATAGCCATGTTATAAGGCACCATTTAAATTATTGATGAGGCTTTAAACAGTGTTCAAGAAATCATTCCCTCCAGACATCACTAGAGTTTCAGATTATCCCAAATCATGATTATTTTGGCCAGTCTCAATAAACAATTTTTCAATGAGGTAGCTGCAACTGTTTTAAAAATTTGTCATGGGTTTTCTTGAATTATCTGATGGCAAATGCTCTTAACAGAATCTTAGGTACTATAAATTTCAGCACAATACAAAATAATCAGCATCCTTTTTCTTTAAAACTGTAGCTAAACACTTCAATCTCATTCTCAGTTCATTTCAATGCATCTTGCACTGAAAATAACTAATGCTATACAGGGGACAACATATCTTTCATCCTAAATTATAATTATGTTTTGTAAAATATTAATACCCAAAGTTAAGTGACAGAGAAGCATTTCTAGTCCCTTTAGTGCTTTCAAACATTCAAGAATTTCTATATAAATTATGACTCTGTATTGTTCAAGAGTTCACTAACTCCCTTGGATTTCCAGTTAACAAGATAAGCAGAAAAGGGTGGAAAACTTCCAGCTAGTGGGTTAATTTTAAACACACACATACACACACAAAGAGTTTATACTGAAGAAGAGTAAAACAGGAAAAACAAAACAAAACAAAACAAAAACCCCATCATTAACTTTAAAGAAAATCTTAGCCTCTACTATATTTCAGCTAACATCCTCATCCTTAGCATTTTTTTCATAGTACAAGATGAAAGCCAACACAAGTTTTGAAGCTGAAATTGAAAAAGCAAATGTCTCAAATATGTTATTTACAAGGGCAGAAAGCATTATAACATTGACTTCTAAGCACCAGTAAACTCAAGGTTGATGTGTAATCAATGTGCAAAAATAATTGGTTACAAGTAATTAGTTTAAAAAAGAAATGGTTGCAGAACTGCCCCAACCAAAACTTTATTTATTCTTCTCTAAATACTACGCATATTTTAGTTTCCCTTATTTTAGCAAAAAAAGTACTATATGACTTAAAAGGGTATTACATTTTGATTCCAAATAGAATGTTAATGTAGAATCATCTCAGGTATTTGCAAGTCTTAGAAGACTTTCTTTATATTTCCTAGACTTTTCTGTTGTAGAATTTCTTTTTGTCTTATTTTTATAACATTGGGCAAGTCACTTTAACATATTGCTTGAGTTTCCATGTAAAAAAACAAGAGAATTAAGCAACATAATTAAAGTTGTTATGAAGTTTACTTAAACATGTAATTGCTTAGAAGACAAAAAATGATGTAGAATGCTGTGTAATTTCCATTCCCTGAAAGCTGCAGTTTATGCATGTATAAATAGATGTATTCATATACACACAGGTATTGGTTCCTAATCAGTGGCAAGTGTCTAACCTGTGAGGCACATTAGGAGTGAGACAAGAAACAAGATTCAAACAAAATAGATGGACCCACGCTATTTCTCCATAAGGTTAACTCAAACGGCTGCCCAGTGTTCCTGGACCAACAGTATTGGAGAGTAGGAGAAAGACTTGAATATCCTGATGTAGAGAATATTCAAGAGGAAGACGGGTCAAGCCATGCTTACTAGCTCAGTATCAGTGCCTGTAGCAGAGCTGATAGAGGGTGAGAAGGAGGCAGTAGCATCTCTGATAAAGGGGCATGAGCTATGCAGCCAGGCCTCATGAAGCATTGGCAGTGTCTCCAAAAATGCTGGGAATCACTGTGGGTGAGACTCAAATTAAAATGAAAACCCAAATAGTACATAGCCAAGTAAATTGTAAATTAAGCAGAAATGAATTGCTTATATTGAAAAGAGCAGTCCATGAAAAAAAGAAAAAAAAAATCACCTGCACCTACAGCCTCTCAGATACTTACTTTTCCTGGAAAAATGTTCTGCTACTTTGCATGCTTGGAAGTGTTGCTAGATAGATTCCAGTGAGCATCTAGGTGCTTCTCTCTCATCAGCCACAACCTGACAAGCAAGAACTAGTTGTCCCCTCGGGATCCTGATCTGCTAGACACATTCAGATCATGTCTAGTGCACAATGGCAGCACTGAGTTCAGCAGTCGCAGACACTTTCATAAAGACACGGAAACACTGGGGTTGCCTGAAAGCAGACTTTTGTACAGTGCATACATCATTCATCTAGGAAGGCAAATACAACCCCTAGCCTGTCTGAAGAAATTTGGAACCAGTTGCAGATTATGTTGCTCATACAATTACTTAACCCATAAAGAACATCATATGGTTATAGTTTTTAACTCCCAAGCTAGTTTCATTCAACTTTAGCTCAGGTGTCTCTGCACAATTTGGGAACCAGGACCCTGCTCCTCCAGGGCTGGGGACATGGGTTCTCTCTCCACTGTTTCTCATCATTGGTCTTTTGACAAGTCCTCTAGAAGATGAGATTCAGTGGAACATTTCCCTTTTGTAAATAAGGCTTGCAGAATCTCAGAACAGTATCTAGGTCAATCAATATTTATGTAGGGTCCTTCCTTTGATATGGAAAAATTCAAGCTTTCACTCCCATCAGTGCTGATAATGGTGCCTTCCAGGGTAAATCTATTACTATGTCCACCATTCTTCTCAGATTAGGCCAACAGACCAACCTCACTGTGTTCATATTACCACATCCAATCTCTGTGTACAACCCAGGAAACCCAGCTGGATGGGAGCATAAAACAGACAAGAAATCAAAACATCTTTAATTTGCATAAAAAATATTTCAGATTAAATTTACATTCTCTGCCATAACAATGAAGATAACTACTAAATATTATACTGCATGTAGGATGTTTCCTCTCTGATGTTTTATACTGTTTTCTTTAAGAGTTGGAATTATATTTACAATCTAATGAATCCATTTACTATATTACTTAGTATTACTTCAAGCTCAGACTTTTTTGTGAGCCCAAAGCAATCTGACTACTACTATTTTTAATCATCAGTTTTCGTTCTCTTTTGCTTTTTGAACAAAATTGGAAATGGTACCTGAAGAAGCACTGAAAAAACTTGTCCGCATAAATTCTTTTCCTTTTCAAATTAAAATACTTCAGCTAATACAGTGCTGAAGTTAATACAAGAAGTCATGAAACATCTCAGCAAAGTCTGACTCCAGGTCCATTTTTTTTTCTCTGCTGGCTATGTAAGTATTTCACTCTCATGGGTCTTTTGCCATGAGATACTACAGCTGCATTGTGCCTAACTAGAAATAACTACTGAAAGAAGATTGCGCTGACAGAAATGAGACGACTGCAATTATGGTCACACTTGCATTTCTGCACATCAGTTATGTAACTCAAAAGGTTTGGGAAGATTTGCAGAGAAACTGGAAGAACCTACACCAGGCAGGTAATGAAAACCCAGCTGGAAGAAAGATGAAAATGCCAAATATCTGCAAATTAATTTTGTCTCTACCTAACAGAAACTTACCCTGAATTAATAAGGGATCCTCCCCCAAATTTGGGCTTGATAAATGATACATGCAAATATGCTTCTACACACATACATATACGTGCTTGCACACACACACACACACACACACACGCACACACAATGTCATGTGGGGAAGATTTTATGAGAGAGGGAGGTTTAGATCACTTACAAAAGGGAGGGAAGGAAAAGAGCAGAGATCATTCTCACAGGGAAGGAAGACTGGGAAATTTTTCCAGAGAGCAAGGACACATGGGCAGATATCTCTGTCTCCTGCTAAGATGAAACCCTCCTTTCTCTCTTCACTATGCAAGAGCACACATACATCGTTTGAACCATGTACTCTGAGACAGATGCTTAGGTACAGGACAAGTAGGCTAATAAGGATTTATAGAAGGTGGAATAAGAGCAATATTTAAGGCCTGCAGGATTTAATTGCTTATCTCATTTGCAGTATAAATGATTTGCTGTGATGTTGGACCTTCAGTCCTTCCAAAAATTGAAGGTTCACCAAATTTCAGTTCTTAGAAATACAGCTACCCTCTGTCATCTACTCTGCTTTCCCTCCTCTTCCATTCATAAGGAAAAAGTCAAATGTTTCTCCAGAGTGTACAGGGTGAATTTTCACCCAACACTTCTTATACCAAGCACAGCACAACACATTTTCATGAGCACATGCACATACAGATGCAGACACATATATAATAAAACAGGCAGCAGTTACCTAATTCTAGTTAGAAATGTCCTCAGTTTCAGTGAGGTAGCAGAATTTTACACTGTATTGTGCATTGGGCAGCATTTATTTTTCCATATCCAAAATGCACAAAAAGCCCACTTTTTGTAAAATATAAACAAATTTCATAACATAAATACTGAGAATGCAATTTTCACACTATTGGATAGTGAATGAGAGCCTACCATTAGTATATAACAACTGCTTGTCTTCATAGTAAGGGTAAAAGTATACCAGTGTTTAATGAGAAATTGCTGTAGTAACCTGTGTTTTTACTGACACTGCTCACAGTTCAGCAACAGGGCATCAAGTACACTGCTAAGTGGTGTGTGAAGGGCCACAGCCTAAATGCTTTGGCCTCAGTCAAAGACTGAATAACTGATTTTAAATCTCAATGGATTATGCAGACTTCATAAGTCATGAATTGCTGCGCTCCAGTATGATATTGCAGTCTTAAAGGATAGAATTAAATGTAGTTTGAAAACAGATTTTTCATGCTTTGCAACAGAAAAAAAACAAAAAAAAATGCATTCCTGATTTGAAAGAAAAGCATATTTGAACTAAACACACTGAGAACTGGAAACACAGTGTTCAGATTTGCCTTAGCATTCTTCTTCCTCATGGTGAATTCTTAGTTTAGTGATAACAAAACTTTGCAATTTCAGAGCTGACCAAAATCAGAAAACTATCTGGTCTCAATTATGCAGCCAGACCAAATTTTTATACTGAATTCTCCTAGTTTTTTTTTTTTTTTTTTTTTTTTTTAAGATTAGATTTGGATTCACAACAAATTAACAAGGCAGGTCCATCTTTGCTCAACCCTTTGCTTCACATTGAGTATCTGCTTAGTACAGACTTTTTTTCTTTAGTCTCAGTTTGGTTTGACACACTCCAATTAGTACTATAACATAATGTACATTTTTAAATATTTCAATTAAGGGACCTGCAGTTACAAAACATTTTGTAATTCAGAGAGAAATACCTTGGTGATGGAAGCCCTTTGGTAAAAATGGAAGAGAAGATTAAAAGTGATTTAGTATAAATTTTTAGCTTAGAAGTTGCAGATATAAAACACAGGAGCACCTTAAAATACCTTAAAATATAAAACTCATGCTCTATACTCCATTCTTCAGGTGTGATATGAGTTATTTTCAATTGCTGTATCAATATAAGCAGCAGAACACCTTGGAAATGGGTTAACATCTGTCACTCACCCTTGTTTTATTTAGACACTGGTCTAAAGCCAGTCCTAAAAATTTATGTCTTCCATAAGACTCATCGGTTTTAACTACCTCTTGCAGTGATTCATGAAATGCTTGCTTTCTGCTATTCTTTTAAAGAATAAAATAGTTTTGACTTACTGCTTGTTTACTCTGTATCTTTCCTGAATGCAATTCCTGTATGAATTACAGGTAGGTAGAGCTGGGAAAATACAGTAGTGGATTTAACCTACTATATTGAAGAAATGGCCATGCATTACTTTTGAGAAAGCAGAGTAGTTCTGATGTAAATTTCTAGATTTGGCACTGGGAATATGGCTGTACAGGCAAGAAAAGAACCACATACTAATCCTTCTTACTGAACAACAGGAAAAAGTATGTCACAGCAATAATACCAGCAGCTGCTTGAATCTTTCAAATTATATGTGGAAAAATAAAAATATGTAGAATGCTAATTGCAAATTGCTTCCAAAATCTTTTTTAAAACAGTAAGTATATTGACTTTTTCAATTTAACTGTTCCAGCGGAGCTACAGTTGTTCTTAATAGGTCAGTTGTGAAAGTTTTAGGAACAGGATTTATAGTAGAAAACATCAAAAGGGAAGTAATGGATTGAATCAAATGAGTCTATTTGAATTTTAATGTTTTAATGCATCTTACATTAAGATTCACAGGGTAATGCCACTTTAAAAAAAATCAGAGTCAAATGCTGCTGTCCAAAACAAAATAAAAATTCAAAGTAACTTGATTTTGAAAAAGTTTTATAACATTCAGGAGACATTGCAATGCACCAAATTCAGCTGAGACAAAAGACTAATACAGCTATTTGTTTCATATTTGAAGTTGGACCTGTGGTCTGAGAAAAAGCAATAGCTTGTTCATGTTTTTCAGTTTTCTTAATTTCTTTCTATAAAAGATGCCCAATTGTATGTTGTGCCTTACCATAAGAAAAGTTTTAAAAAGTAAATCTACATGGGTGTTGTAATTAAATATGCTCTGATAAGTATTTCTGAAATGGTGTCTTTGGAATCTGAACAAACTGTAATGCTAATCAATGTAAAAGTTTACTTAGAGCAATTCTGCTAAAGTACCAAATATCATATTTACCTAATCTTGTATTACACTTTGCAGAAACAGCTAGAATCTAGTACTTAATTATCCTTGTGTTATTTTCCATTTTAACTGTCCTCCTTTAAATCTTTAATATTTTCTTACAAAAAATGAAGCTGACTATTTTAATAAGCTTATTTTCAAAGCTCAAATATGTCTATTATATTTTCTCAGTGTCGCTGATTCTTCTACCTAGGTCTACATACCTATGCACAAATAACATTGTTTACTTTAAATTCACTTAGACACTAAAAAATACCCACCTTCATTCACCTTAAAACATTTGGAATACTTGTTTTATTTAATTACATTTTGACAGTACAGTATTTTCAGGCTAACCAAGGCATTCATTTTAGATGTGTTCCATCTAATGAGTGGCTCGTCATTTTTCTTAGAGACTGAGAAAACAACAGCAACAACAGCAACAAATATATTCCTTTATCAGCTTTCTTTGAATTCTGATGACTGGGAAGAGCAGTCATAATCCTAGATTTTTTTGAGGGAAGTGTCTGTTGTTTTATTCCTGTTTCACATGAAGGTGATGACCTCCAGTCATCTATACTGCATATATTTTAGTTCACTCCAAGCTCTCTTTTGTAAAGAAATAAATAATTCCTTCGGAAAGGAAAGCAAGGCATGGAGTATGGGATTGTGAACGTAGCAGTGCTACTGTCCCGCACACACTATTGACTTGACCTGTAACCTACCCATCTTGGGGAAGCTTTGCGGATAGTGATGAGGCAGCCCTCTAGGATCCAAACTTTACCAGGGGCAGCAGCAACACCGCGAGGCCAGCCAGCAGAGGCCCAAGAGCTGTGCTGTATATGACTCTCATGGCATTTGCTGATGTTTGTATGAGGCAGGCGAGCCAGTGTGTTTGTAAAGGGCTGAAGTACAAAGCGTTTTGGGATAGCTTTCATGCTGTGATGTACTCCTGGATGCAGGATGGATATGACTTATTTGCCCCAGTAGACCAAAACCCTTCCCAGAAAAGAGTTTGCACTACAGAGTCCCAGCAACATAGGATACTTTCAGATCAGCTTCTGAAAGATATAGAGATGTAGCCTTCAAGAACAAACACGCAAAATATTCTCAGATCATGAAGATCCCCCTTCCCTCTCCAAGGCCAGATCTCTAATCTGCTTGATGTACAAAGCCATGCACAGTAGTTGTRGTAGAGATTTTGAGTGCCAAATGGGAAATTTATTCCACAAAGCTTACTGAGTTCTGCAGATAAATCTCTTGAAACCTCTTAGTCTCTATATATCATRCCGTCTCTGGGAGTTTGTTATCTGCCTTTAAGTCTAGTCCCACACAACATGGAAATCCCAATCTTATTAGAGGACATTCTACAGAAACACACATTCATTCAGTTTGGCATTAACAGAGGTAATTTTAAAGCCCTCAACTGAAGTGAAACCATTCTTGGTTTATAGTGGTACAAACGAAATCAGAAAAGGATTTGAAATAATGGAGTGAGCAGAAGGCTAATACCCATCAGAAAAGTAAGGAAGAGATTCAAAAGAGATAAAACCCAGCCATGCCAACTACATGGCAACTGTGTTGGAAAATGGGTTAAATATCTTGCCACTCAGTCTATCACTTCACAAATCAAAAGGCAAAGATGGCGTGGTAGAAAGAAAGTTTTCCCGAGTGCTTGGGAAAAGCATATTGTGTTCTTTCAGTCTAATCTATCAATTTCAGAAGTGCTAGGTCCTTACTAACATATTCTGAAGGTATTACATACACACTATATATATAGCCATAAAAAACCAAATCATTTTAGGAAGCTTTTTCTTTTTTTTTGTTAATTCATTACTATTTAACTTTTAGTCCCAGCTCATCCACTTTCGCAATTTGTCATCCTTATTGTTTTGTTAATTCTACAGTGAATTAAATAAATAAATGGCTGTAAAGAGAAAAATTAAATAATAATTGCAACGATAATAAATGGCACAACCTGTAAAAAGGACCATTTTCAAAGAGGGTAAAGACCATTCTTTGTTGTGAATGACATAACTGTAACTTTCAGCTTCTTTGTCTAAACCAATCCGAATGGAACAAGAGTGTGTACAGCACCAAATATATCAGACATATCACAGAATCACAGAATCACAGAATCACTGAGATTGGAAGGGACCTCTGGAGATCATCTGGTCCAACCCCCCTGCTCAAGCAGGGTCACCTAGAGCACRTTGCACAGGATTGCATCCAGGCGCGTTTTGAATATCTCCAGAGAAGGAGACTCCACAACCTCTCTGGGCAACCTGTGCCAGTGCTCTGTCACCCTCACAGTGAAAAAGTTTTTCCTCATGTTCAGATGGAACT
>NW_020451240.1:87801-95861 GCF_003343035.1 Apteryx rowi | reverse complement strand
TCCTCCATAGCCACATCCCATGCGCACTTCCCTGGCTGCATTCACCTGCTGGAGGCATCCTCACTTGAGCAGTCTTTTGCCGACTACCCTGGCACTATAACTCTCCTTCCTAGTTTACCCCTACCCTTCATTACCAGGTTGGCCAATGGATATGGATTTCCTGCAGTTCCCCACTACACACTGACAAGGTTTGACTGAAGGCAAAATTGGCAGATGGCAGGGGACAAGAAGAGGCTCCCTTTGTGAAATGGAATGAACTAGAAGAAGTGAAAATATTTATTTGCTTTGGCCATATTATTCATAAAGTAGTATTTCAATGTCATCAGAACATTTGTGAATATACCCTTATAAGAGAAAAAGAAAACATTACAAGAGGAGTTCCCCAAATACTGAATCAAAATACATGTCTCAGTGAAATATTCTTCGTTTCTTATAGAGTGCTTCTGGAACTCTTCTTTGTTCTGATATGCTACCACAATACCTTTGAGGCTTTATGTTGACCTACAGGAGCACTGGGAACAGATTTATTTAAATATGCAGTAGACCAATTCTCCAGAAAAGGAGACTTTCAAACTAAATATTATGATTACAAAAATTCCCTGCAAACAAAGATCTCTTCTGTTGATCAGTAGGTGGCAAGCTTGCTACATCCAGCTTTCAGAAAGTGTTCTCCTGTTAGCGTTTACGATGTGACTGTTGTGCCATATTATTATTTCAGATATCATTAAATTCACCATATTTAGCTTGCTGTAGAAATGATTTGTGTATAAAATGCTCTATACAGAAGATATACCGTTTAAGAAATGCTCTAAAGAAATAAATTATAATTAATTATTATATGTGGTTACTTCCCTGAGCTAGTTTTTATCTTAAATGACTACATGCTTTAATTCTTTAATGTTTTTATTGTTATTTGTAAAAATACCTGTTTTAATATTGCTAGTTTATTCCTCACTGTTTGTATAGCTTCTGTATTTTATCATTCATTTTCTATTGGAAGCTTTGCACACAGCTCTTTATAGGAATTGCAACACACAGCTAATAATCAGGATTATCTGTAATACTTACCACTGGAAACCACACAATCGGAATAAGAAAATGTTTGATTTACTGTGTATCTGAATAATTCCTTGATGTTTTTGGCATCTATCTTTTCTAATAGCATATTAATCATATTTTTATAGCCAGGCATGTTTAGGGAGAAGCAATGTGGCTAAAGGGGGAAAGTAAGTAAATAAAATAGATAATATGAATACAAGAGGATGCAAGAAGAATTAAATTCTTAAAGAAATGAATAAACAGGACTAAGGGAGATGACAAGCAGGCTGTGAAATTACAATTTTTAATTGTCTGGGGCCAAAATACACACTGTGTTAGTTCTTCCCATGCTCTTCAACAGTGAGCCTTGTTTGCTGTCTTGAATATTCTGGAATGAGTGTGTGGACTCTGTATTGACTGCAAGTAATGGAAATTGTTCTCTAATATTAGCAGGGGGTTGCTTCAAGATTGGCACTGAAGTTCATTTACGCAGTTTTAAGAACTGAGCCTCATATTACTACTACCTGACCTTGGGACTTGCTATAGCTTTGTAGGAGATTTTGTTTTCATGCCTTTTTTTTTTTTTTTTGTTAACTTAGGAGAAATTTTACTAAATATTTATCATAAAAAATACAGTGAAGAACCTGTTACTTTTAAAAACAGTATAATCTGTTACTTGTAATAGTAGTTTAAATGAAGTCAGAAACACCTCTTTCAACTATGTGTTATGCCTGGGGGTGGGAGAAGGAAAAACATGGCGAGGTTGTCAAGGGCTAAATGTCTCAGTTTCCATGGAAGGAAGAGTGGGGTTTCTTCTGTCTTCCTTACTAGCTCCTCCAAATCAATGGAAGTTGTCCTTGTGGATTTGGTGATAGGGTAACTGAGCCCAAGAGAGAGGCCAAATCATTAAGAAGCTCATTTGCAAGCAACAGAACTGATTCACCAAAGCTTTGTGAAACCAAGGAAAAATCTTGCTTGTATTGAATATATAGCATGAATTTTAATATATTATGTTGATTATTTGGCTGAAGTAATCTGAAGCTGTTACTTATGCTGTTGCACTTCAGAACTGTTTATGTTCACACTTGCAGTAGAACATATCTCTGCTAGCCCCTCTTTTGTTGGTAATGTGATCTGAGAGCACGGAATCCCCAAAATTTTATAGGCAGATCATCAAAGAGATCAGCATTAACCCCACATCTAATCGATGGGCCCAGTAAGTGGGCAAACAAAGCATAAAGACTTTTCTTTAGTTTTAGTTTCTCTTTATTGCAGTTTAGAAAGACCAAATAGTGAAGCGGAAAATAGGAAAGCTCAAGGAAAGCAGAACAATATACATATATACATGTAAGAAAGTTTGAAATTCCATATGCTTTGAACATAAAAGATAATTCACAATAAAGAGATTCTATTTATAGCTTATTAATAAGCTTAATATATATATTAATATAGCTTATTAATAAGCTTTAATATAGCTTATTAATAAGCTTTCAAGAAGACCACAGTAAGTCTGAAATATTTTTGATTTTTTTTTGCAAGAGTGCTCTTTTTCACTTCAGCATAATATAAAGGTCCATAGTATTGTAGCTGTACTATAGCAATAACCAGTGTATCAGGGAGAAATTGTCACTTTTATTGCAGAGATGGAAATAGAATAATAGCCTCAATGACCTTTTGCTGGTCTTTCCTGTTACTTTCTAGTTACTCTTCTCCAGCACAATAGGATTATCTAATCTGGCTTTATTTTACATAAAACTAATACAAAAATAAGTTTGGACACTTTGGTTTTCTATCGATATATGCCATAGCATGCAATGCACAAAAATCATTTAATACTAATCTATTTTATATATTTTTGTCTTGACAAAATGCAAATAATTAAAACTGAAATTCAGTACACGATATATGAACAATTTGCAAAAAACACAAATATTTTCTATCAAAACCACACAAATGTTTTCTGTCAAATGTTAAACAACATTTGATATAAAGGTCAGGATTATCATATCTTTTCAAAAAATTAAAAAACAAACTTATCCTTTCTTAGAGGAGGATTAGACAAAATAAGCAAATTTATACACATACATACACACAGATACAAACACATGCAGCTTCCAAGATGAAAATTTTAGATGGTTAACTCTATGCAGTTTTTTTAATACCCTAATATATGTAAGGTTCACTGGGGACAAATCATTGGTTAGTTCATATTAGTTAACCTCCAGTAATTTCTGTGTAGTTTCAGAGTTCGTCTGACTCATGCTAATAAATGAAAGTCCTATCATATAATACAGTTAGAAAAGACTCAGAAAAAGTTTCATGGGATAAATTTATTAAAAAAAAAWAACTGTTTTCAAATATATTTTTGAATTTTAGTTGCTATAGTAACAAGACATTTCTTCTTTGCTGTACATTTCTTTACAGTATACTCAGAGCTCTATGTGACAAAACAACATCTTTACGGTCTACAATCTAGTCTCAAGAAAAAGATTTTCCCCCCTCTGGGAGAACATGATTAGACTGGTACTTACAGAGCTTCTAAAAGTTTGGGGTCTATCAGCATTTCTGTCTTATTTTCTGGGGTTTATGACCTACTTATAAAACTTCTTTATGGAAGGAAGCTTAGCACATTTGTCTCTAGATAAAAAGCTGACAGACTGAACAAGAAGCATAGCATCCAAAAAATGAAGGAATAGATGTAGTTGAGCTGGTAAAAACAGACTACCTTCATTTAAGTCCCACAGATCTTTTCAGAGCTTCATGTACACATTAAAACCTATTAGTATATCTGTCTAGTTGGGTAGCAATGTCAATAGGATACAGACAGTTGTAAGAGCTTAAGATTTGTTTTCAAAAGCAATTCAGGCATTTAAAACTTTCACAAGTGTTTAGACTCTTTCCATTCAAACAATTAGAGGTTAAATACTAAAATAGATCTGAGAATCTGGACCTGAAGACATACATAAAGGCTTAATAATATACACAAAGATTCTGAATTTCCACTGACACCTATGACAACCAGTCATCTTACCTGTTTTGATGCTTCTAAAAGACTAACCAGATGCCTATCTGCATCATTAAGGGTACAGATCTTTTCAAAATGTAATCTAACAGTGATTTGTTGTCTAAAAGTTTTTAGGCAGAAATAAATTGTTTAAATCCAGGAAATCCAGCTAGATAATCCATGCTCTGGAAGCTGTTCAAAGCTAACATGACATTTCCAGCTTTGATGCACAAGCATAGGTGCTCCTGCATGCTCAGCTGCAGTCCTTTGGGAGCAAGCAACTAATTTCTGCCCAAGTCCCAGGAGCTGCCCAGTCTTTTGGGCAGAGATGAACAACATGCCACTACAAGTGTTGGGTTTTCTAAATTAGTAAAAGCTATCTCACTACAGTGTAAGCATATCTTTAGGCTCTTAAATAATTTCTAAGCACTGGAAAATATACTTTTCATTCTCAACTCTAATTTTCTTTATAAAGTGATAGGATATGCTTACATAAACAGACTTACCCTGGTGGTTAATTTTTCAATTTAAGAATGATCTCATTAAGAGATTAAATGTTTTCAAAGAAAACCTCAGGGCCTACAAATAGTCAGCTCATATAGCATTGATTTCTTACTACAACTTCTTCTTTACCAAGTGAGAATTCAGAAGGGAGAAAGACTTTTTTCCTGTAGCCTGTTTTTCACAATAACTGGGTATTAAGGAATATCTTTTTGTGTATGTATAGACATAGCTTAATCCAAAATGATTTCTGGCAGATAAGATTTTACATAAACTATATATGATACCCTACTTCTATAAGCTGAACAGCAGAATATGATCTTTACGTCTCTAAACTCTGGATTATAGAGAGTTTTCTGTCCTGCCTTTGTATCAGAAAACAAAAAGAGGAGTCTAAATAACATGGCATCTCAAGTGATTACCACTTTTTAGAGGATATTTAACCACACTTATCAAGGGCTGATATACCCTTGAGAGTGGTAAGGACTGATATGAAATAAATCAAGACACTAGTCAGAGATGGCAGCACAGGATCAGTCAGGAGCACATCAGTAACTCAGTGAGTCCTTTTCCTGGACCATGGCTTCTAGGCACAATAATAGCACAAATAGTAGTAACWTGTGCTCAGATGTGTTAAGGATATGTATATTAAAAGCTCATTAAAAGCCAAGAAACTGAATATTTATAGTACGAGTTACTCTGTGTGACATTCCTGCTATTTCTTTCATCAAAGTATTTTGTTTTCTATGAGTTTTAGAGTTCACACTTCAGTGAAGTGAAAGGGGCATAGGAGACACAAGTTTCCAGCTTTGCTACTGTTGTTTGAATAGGAAGCTATTCATTAGTGCTTTACTAATGGTTGTGATGGCTGTGTCTTTGCAGTGGAAAAGGTCATCCTATTATAAAAACAGCAGGCACAGCATTTTCTGAACATTGTTGCATGCAGACAAACCCACCATCAGAGGATTCACCACTTTTTCTCCACCTGCTGTTTTCTTCTTTTTTATGAAATCATGACTTTTTTGCACTAGTGTGTTGAAAGTTTCAACAAGACATTTACCAACTCTACAATCTTGTTCCTGTTGAGACCCCCTGATTAGATCAATAGAGGGAATATGCAGGAATTTCATAGGAATAAACCTTTGATCTGAGTKCTGGTAGACATTCAGGTGCTTATGAAGATTTTTAATGGATGTAAGTGCTGTTTGGCTAGCACAGTTTCAAGTATCCCTATACTGCTTTGATATACTGAGGAAGAGATAGGGTCAAGTTATGCTAATTTGCTTCTCACTTTTTTAAAGGACTACAGAGACATAACCTCATCTGATACAGCTTGGGAAACCTCTGACACCCACTCACTCCCGAGGGAGAAAGGAGAATGCAAAATTACTTCCTCCCCATCTCCACCCATAATACAGGTTACATTCTTCCTAACTCCACTCCTGCATGAAAGCCATCACAATCTAGTTCTTTGAAAGCATCATAATATCAGCAATTAAATCTCAATAATGTTATGTGGAAACCTTACTGATTCAATACTATTCTTTATTCATCTCTTATAGATTTGTGAGGGTGGGGGGGACAGAATTTGATTAAGAAATGGAATTTACAATAAGAAGAAAACTATAGAAAAGAAACATATAGGCTAGTCACAGAAAACTAAATGGAGAAAGGAAGATATTTTAGACAGATTGGTTATTTATTGCTCCCTTAAGGCAGAGCTCTGCCCTGGAAAATGGCTATAAAACCAGCATCTTGGGGTTCCTCATCAGTGGCTTCATTGATTCTG
Organism: Apteryx rowi; assembly: GCF_003343035.1. NCBI lineage: Eukaryota > Metazoa > Chordata > Aves > Apterygiformes > Apterygidae > Apteryx > Apteryx rowi. Next base: position 89,529 of record NW_020451240.1, on the reverse strand, counting down.
CATCGCACTTGCTCAGTTTTCTAATATTTTTTTCTTGTAAGTGCCAGCTTCAAGAATTAAATTGCCTTTATGCTTCTAGAGACAATTTGAGGCTTTGCCTGGTCACAGATTAATACTAGCTGTGGATATTTTTCAGTCCAAAGGGTAGCCTTCATTATAGTAGGGCAGTCTCACTGGAGGCTGATATCAATAGCTAGGCTGCATAGATGCACATGAGGTCACCATTTAGCCTGAAGAATGTCAAACCCCAGTGTAATACCCAGATAGTATAAATAATCAAATAATGTTATCCTGTTACAAAACTTCAGTGAGCAGAAAGACTCTGATGTCATATACCTGATAGGTGGTATGAGAAGAAAAGAACCTGATCCCAGGCTATGTTTGCCAAAATGGCATTTGGGGGGGGGGGAGCATAGTTTTATAGGGAAAAAATCATAACAAACTGTAAATCAAATCAATGACATCCAGCATCTTTTTTGAGTAAAAAATTTAACCTTTGAAGTCACTCTCAGGGAATGTATTTCATTCACTGAGCTAAGGACATGACCTTCCTTCACTCATCTGGTACCTTGTAGGATGCAGCACAGCCATCCATGTAATAATTTTTGTTCTTTAAGCAGAGTCTGTCTTGTGTCTATTAATGCGAAACAGAGAGTGGTAATGAGGTGTACAGAATCAGAAATCAGGATCATGGAATTATGGGGTTGTTCCAGGTAGATTTCCTCTGAGTGAAACTATCTGTAACAAAGAAAGTCCCTGAAGTACTGAGGAGAAGGGGAAGAGCTAGAGATGGGCAAAGTGTTTGCCCAGGAACTTGGTGCTCAGCAAGACTGGGCTTTTGCTCAAATGGTGTTTGAAGGACTACAAAAGACAAAGAACTTGAGTTTAAAAATCCCATTGGCATCATGCTCCTAGCTTTGTGAAGGACAGGATTCTTGGTCAGACTTGAACTTTCATGTTGGATTGCATTTGCTTTTCCTACTTTGCTGTGTTTCGCAACAGCTTCTTGCCCAGAGTTCTTGCCTAGAGAGTCAGCGATTTGATTCTAGATCTTCCCAGCTCCCAGCACTGCCCTGTGTTTTATTCAGTACTTACTGAGAGGAAAATACATAAGCACTTCTTTGAATCTAGGACTTCTCTTACCACTGGCTAGCAAAATCAAGTTTCTTTTGTTTCTTCTTTTGCTGATTTATACATTCTTTATTATTCCATACACTGCAGACTCTCTAAAACAGAGGAGTGCAAAGCAGCCATACACCTTGAGCTTTTTTACAGTCTTAGGGGTAGAGAACTCTTGCAAATTAGGAGGAGAACATTGACATGGACATATAATTCATACTTCTGTTTCCAAAGCATCAGCCAAATAACTGTCTGCTCTTCTAAGGCTGGGCTCCGATTTCTCCAGTGGCAGTTTCTTTTATTATTTATTTATTCTTAATGAAAAGAAATATGGTCATAATGCTTTTACTGAATACATTCTGTTTGATACTGACCATACTTAATGGAAGGTTCCTCAAATGTTCCTCGAGTGCTGAGGGAGCTGGCGGATGTCATTGCTAGACCACTCTCCATCATCTTTGAAAGGTCATGGAGAACAGGAGAGGTGCCTGAGGACTGGAAGAAAGCCAATGTCACCCCAGTCTTCAAAAAGGGCAAGAAGGAGGACCCAGGGAACTAAAGGCCAGTCAGCCTCACCTGCATCCCTGGAAAGGTGATGGAGCAGCTCAT
>NW_020451240.1:0-86746 GCF_003343035.1 Apteryx rowi | reverse complement strand
AACACAGGCAGTTCCATCTGAACATGAGGAAAAACTTTTTCACTGTGAGGGTGACAGAGCACTGGCACAGGTTGCCCAGAGAGGTTGTGGAGTCTCCTTCTCTGGAGATATTCAAAACGCGCCTGGATGCAATCCTGTGCAACGTGCTCTAGGTGACCCTGCTTGAGCAGGGGGGTTGGACTAGTTGATCTCCAGAGGTCCCTTCCAACCTCAGCGATTCTGTGATTCTGTGATTCAAATAGCTTAGGCAGAAATTGAGTAACTGTCTTYCAAATCTGAACATCATGGACCACTGGTCCAAACTGAGTACTGAGCTTAGAGCTCCAATCAGATCACCTTGCTTTTAAGATTCCTCATAACTATGCTTTGCAGTGCAGGGAATATACGATTTAAAATAAAAGCACCAGTGATTTTTGGTTTTATTGTTTTGGTGTCTCTAAGGTTAGAATATTTCTTCTCCATGACTATAAATAGCTATATATTTCATTCCAGCTAAATATGAATCAATGCAGAATCTAGGCATTCCATCTTATTCCATTGATTTAAAATGATCATCTAAAAGGTAGACATACAATTATGGTTTGAGTTAACAAACTCCCTAAAGCTAAATTTCGCATTTTGCCATCATGTAATCCATAGCTATAATAACTTATATTATTATTTAATGAAATTTGTGCACCTGATCCAAAATTCTCTAACATAAATGTTATTAATCCTAGAAAAATGACCCAACAGAGGTTCTAACAATCCGTGTTTGAATTAGCATTTTAAGTTAAAACTGAGTAGAAACTGCAGGAATATGCCCAAATCTACTTGGACATATATGTCTTTGAATTATACACTTCAAGAATACAACTTAATGTTAACATTTCTAAATATGTAAATTAATAAATAATGAAACCTAAAGTTCATTTTATTTTCAAATACAGAACAAGATCAGGAAATGAGAAAGATCAGCAGTAAATGCTCTTAAAATTTATGGGAAAAATTCCTCATCTTGTAGGACAGTGTTTTTTTACTCTTTGTGAACAGATTTTCTACAAGCAATGGATAGCTGTTTTAGTAAAGCTTACTACTATTTAGCCAAGAATGGCCTTTAACAAAATGAAAATAATGTGTAAAGTATGAGAGTAATTATTAATTTTTGGTTCTGGGGGAGAGAAGAGTAATGTGAAGGTACCTTAGAGCATTCTGTATAGTACAGTTCAAGCAGTATATTATTTTAAAAAATGATTATTTATCAAAAATAAGAGTTCCGTTTACTGCATACATAGCACAGCCAGCATGTCACTACATACAGCACTAGCCACTCACCTAAAGCTATGGCATTTACTAGGATGTCAGTAGCTTAGGCACAGACAATTTTTTTTTTTTCCAGGAAAAAGCTCTCTATTCCTCTGTATAAACATGAATGGGTGCCCTATTTTTGCTGTTCTTTCCTCACAGCTTTTTATCCTAATCTATATTAACCTGGTATATATATGTGATGCAAGAGTAATTAATATTCAGCTTTATCCAGAAGTGGTTGGCCATGTTTTGCATACTGTACATTTTATTCTTTCCTTGTTATTTCAGTCAGCCATTTGACACAAACTGAAATTTCCTGCAAAAGCGGTTTCTCTTTACAGATTGAAAGATAGAGGGCTTTTATAAAAAGCTGTTAGTGTTGAAAGCTCGGTAGATGTAGGGAACTGCTAATTGTATAATGTTGTGCTGCAAAGCTAGTTAATTTTCTTAATGAATGCCATAAAATAGTTTTTTAAAAAGGATCAAAACAGGAAATCATGCTGAGTGACCCTTATTTGGAAATCACTTCTAAGACAAACAGGAAATATATGTACAGACCTGGTATCTGATTCTTCAAACACGAACACACGTTTCTAGGTTTCTGCAAATCACAGTTTCCACAGGGAGAGAAAAAGCAATTCCACTGAAAGGAAAAAACATGACTTTTAATTACCTAATGTGACGAGCGCTTACAGAAAGAAGCGGTGTACTGTCCCCAGTCCCAGGGGGTGCTGGGCACCGCTGACCAGGGGGCCGAGGGGTCCTGTGTCTGGACCGGGCCGGGTCTGGCCGCCATGGCCCGTCCCCCTGCCCCGAGGGAGCAGGGCCCCGGGGCAGCCGGGGCAGCCCCAGTCCCAGGGGGTGTTGGGCACCGCTGACCAGGGGGCCAAGGGGTCTCATGTCTGGGCTGGGCCAGGCCGGGCCGGGTCTGGCTGCCAGGGCCCGTCCTCCTGCCCTGAGGGAGCAGGGCCCTGGGGCAGCTGGCACAGGGCCAGCCCCAGGGGGCATTGGGCACCGCCATGTATCCGGGGCCGGGATTGGGGGTCCTGTGTCTGGACAGGGCTGGGCCGTGGCGGGGCTTCAGCTGGCACCTCTGTGGCGCCACTGGGCAGTGACCGATGGCCCCAGGCTGGGCTGTGATGGGGCCGGGGCCGGGGTGGGGGGAGTCCTGGGGGTCAGGGACAGGCAGGGCTGGGGGGTCAGAGGGGCCCTGGCAGTGCACGTCCTTGGTCCTCCACCTCCTTCATCAGTTGTGTCTTCAAAGAACAGAGCAAGGCTGCCATTTAGAAACCAAAACACAGAGAGGGAGTTTGAATGCTGAGTCCCAGTTTAACACAATTGAGCACCCCAGTCTTGGAGTCAGAGAGAAATTAGAAGTGCTGTTCAGCGTTTCCAGCCAGTTCTCCTAGGCATCCCTGCACTCGGTGTGTTGTGAGCATCACTCTTGGGTAGCTAATTCCCTCTTTGATATATAGGGAACCGGACGGCCTGACTCCGCGTACAAACCCTGGAGCCAGTAAAGAAACTTAAAGGCATTTGCAATTCAAATATAACAAGGTCCTTTTTGGATCTGGTCTTTTGACAAAAGGACATAAATCTTTTTAACATTTATAAAATACTTCTGCAGTCCATATACTTAATTACTAGCCTTGGGATCTAAGGTACTGACTGACAAACAAATTTTTGGAAGAAAGTGGTTATTAGAAAACTAATCTAACACAAAGAAACCATTTATTCAATGACATATCCAAATATATTAATTTTATTCTCGAGGGTAAAACTTCTTATATAGTTGTACCATGCACTCACCCTTTCTTAGAATTTTTTGAGTATATATGTTCATCAAATTCAAAATATTCCTACTGTGTTTGTATTGAATATCATCTATAAGTAAACTGACATATAATTGAAAATACTCTGTTATAACAGAGTAATATTATGCATATTATCTCCAAATACCGGGATTTTCTGTTTATTTAAGCAAAACATTAACCAACAAAACAGTGCAATAAATAAAAAGAACAACAAAATGGTATGTTGAAAGTAAAAGCTTGTGATTGCTTTCTGACTAACCACATTTTTTTCATTTTTTCCCTTGGATACAATTATTATGGCTTAAGTATTATCTAGGCTGTATTCCACTTCTCTGTCTTACTCTCAGGCTACTGTCCTTGGCTTCCAAAATTCATCAGGACCATGACTACAAGTGGAGGAGGGCTGGTGCCGTGGAGCAAGTTCATCAGTGGGTGAGAGCGCTTCACTGAGCCATTGATATGCATGCAAAATGAATGGCGTTGCATAGCAAATGCAAACTTCATTCTTTTTGTGTCTTCAGCTAATGGAGGAAAAAATTCACCAGCAAAATTGCAGGATTTACTTTGTCAGAAAGCTCAAATGCCATTACTCATATATTATATTTTGAGAGTAAATTGCATGTTTTATAACCTGGATATAAGGATTACTTTTTTTCTGATGAGAATAACTCTTAATACTAAAAGCAAAAAGGCATTTCATTTCTATTATATTTCACGTATCTTACATATATTTCATTTATATGTATTATATTTAACTCTAGGAAAATCACACCCACAATGTAAACACTTTTGTGTCTTTTGCCAGTTGGTAGTTTCAGGTATTTTGTTTTATAACCTAACAACATACTGACAGTAACCTACTGGGGAGGTTCAAAAGTAAGCCTAAGGACCATTGAACATCAATTCTTCCAACATGCCAGAATTACACAAACATATTTGCCTAATAACAATTTACTACCATTATAAAATCAATGTTTTATGGTAGCACACATTTCAGATTTCCTTCCTGTGGTAAAAAATGGAATGAATATGGCCCTCTAGTGGTTAGCAGATTTGCTGATAATCCATTTAGAGAAAGAAATACAAGTTGTCTTGCTAGGGTGTTTCATTAAAAACTCTCTAATTACTGGAGTGTTTTCTTTTCTTTTGAATGTAGGCTATTACATTTTTTCTAATATAATTAAAGCTCATTCAGAATGCACTAAAGGATAGGGAAATTTTATAAGACAAAATAATAGCTAGTGAAGCTCCACTGAATTCAAAATTTGTATCAGGGATGAATTTGTTTAATAGACTGAGCAAAGAATGTAACTGAATCAAAGATCCTATCAAAGTATAGATGTTCCATACAGAAGAGGAAACAGCTAGTGCTTCTACTCTTGAACCCCACATACTCCACTGTAAGAGGGAAGAAACATTGCAGCAGAGACAAAGAATCACCTTCACTATCACCTTTTCTCCCACTGCCCTACATTGATATGAGGCATCCAAGTTGATTTTAAATCTCAAAGTATCAAGTATAATACCCCTTTCAGGTGGTCATCAGTAGTGGCTGTAACTCCTAAAAATAGCCAGCCTTAGATTCTTATTATGTTTCAATTGTGCGGATTTTCAGTGCCAACATAGCGTCTGTCAATAATCATCAATGTTTTACAGATACTGGGTCAGGGGAATGTTAGGGAAGGAAAGAGAGTAGCCAGGCAGAAACAGAATCATGTAGTTCTTTCTCATACTTTCCTCACTATGTATAAAACCTATAGCTGTTGGGTTAAATCCTTGTTTGATTCAAGTATGTCTTGTCTCTGGTTGAAAACATTGTTACAAACTCTTAAAAACAGAATTTTTAAAAGAAATCAGTTGTTTAATTACAGTGCTTGCAGCTTGAATTACTGGTTTCTCTCCAGATTGCCTCATGTGCCTGACAAGTTTTACCCTCCCTTCCTAACCCTTCCTGCATCTAATCTAGTTTGGCACTGGGATGGCCCACAGAACCAACATTTCCTCCCATTACACAGATGGATTATTCAATAACTTTAGCACAAGTGACCTTGTCACTCCCATATTTTGAAATGTTCTTTTCATCTGAGCACTAATCAAAAGACTCTCTATTCTTCCAAAGATAATAAAGATATATTTATCTTAGATTCTGAGCAAAACTCAGATGATAATGAGAGACGTGTTTTGATTATTTATTCCAGAATCTAATTTTAGAATTAGAACTAGTGCCTGTCTAAGACCAATAAGTTTCAGTGAGATGCTGAGGCAGAAATGAGACTTAACAATATTTCGGTATAAACACCTCCTTATAATAGAGATGAATGACTGTGTATGTTAGATAAGTTGTCTTGAAACAAATGGAGAAAAAGTCAATTTTATAGTGAATTTCTATTCAGGACAAGATGGAAAATTTTAAACTGCTATCCAGGAATTATGTACTTTGAAGGAAACACAAGGGAACTATTAAACAATAAGCAAACTAAATACATTTTCTAAGGGAATTATAATAGCTAAATCCTATATATATATAATACTTAATGTTTATTAGACTAGTATTCAAAGGAAGCTTAAGTATCAAAATATCATTGTACTGAAAGCTGAGCAAACATATAGTAAAAGATGGCCCCCAGATTTTGTTTCTTTTCTCCTTCATAGAATGAATAAGATCCTTTCAGTGTTTTTGTTAAAAAATTTAGATGACCGCCTCAAAAAAACATAGTAATCTGACTAAATGGAGACATCTATGTCTGAGTAAGCTGTCTGGACTCCCTTTACAGTCTGTAGAGGAAAAGATATTTTCTACTGTATGATTCCTCTCAGTCTACAGTTATCACCTAAATAGGTCAGTTCAGATTTGCCCTGGAAATGCTGATTTCTCTCCATTGACTATAAAATGAAACTAGATAGAGTAATTCAGAAGCATATGCATACCTTTTGGGCAGTTAAGTGATATGAATTCCATACCTTGAATCAGATTTAAGGCAATTAGGTACACAATCTCTCTGATAGATCAGGTCTGCTTAATCTTGCTGTGGCAATTTAAAGTATTGCTCTTTCCATCTATTGCAGGATTTTGCCTTTACAATGTAGTCAAGGGAAGGGAATGTTTCCTCACCCCTCAGCCGCTCTTTCAATGGCATGTTGGAGTAAAATGCAATTCAGGCCTCTCTTTTCCTCTTGCTCAGTAATATTTTACTATTATGTGTGACATTTTTCCTTGAGTATTTTCTGAAGAGCTAAGAGACAAGAGAAATTTGGTGAAATGTTCCCAACATTTACATTAATATTTTAACAATGCATTAGAGTTTTCATGGTCTAGAGAACTTTAGGTTTAAAACCAATTAAATTGCACTGCTAAGGTAGATGTKGTGTCATTGATGTATTTAAATATATATCTAGTTTGAAGGGCAGACCAGGTCCACTGGTACTTAACAAAGCAATTACATTAACTGAAAAAAGTGAAATACATTTATGTGTGTCTGATGAATTGGGATGGGGTTTTTCACATTCTTTATGCTAAGGAACATATTTAGGTAGATCTCATGAGAGTTTTAACTGGGCCTCTAATCAGTGAAATTTTGTCAGAATTTCGATAGCTCTTGTTGGACTGCTCAGAGTTTCACAGAATATTTGCACTTTACTTTCATAGGACTATCTTTTCCTTTTCTCAGTACCTCATCTTATGACTTCAGTTTTCAGATCTTGCTCATAAGGATACATCTTATTCAGCCTGAGTAGACTGTTTTGTTATGTCCTTTGAACTATTTTGCAACTTCTTTTATGAAGGTCTTTCATCCCTTCTTCTTTTGTATATTGATTATAATTCACTTTCATTACAAGACCTAGCCAGTAGAATGTACCTTTCAGGTCCAGCTTTCTTTTTCAGTGGGAGGGCGAAAGAAGACAGGTTCAGACTCTTCTCAGTGGTGCCCAGTGACAGGAGGAGAAGCAATGGACACAGACTGAAACACAGGAAATTCCACCTGAATGCAAGAAAACACTTCTTCACTGGGAGAGTGGTTGAACATTGGAACAGGTTGCCCAGAGAAGTTGTGGTGTTTCTGTTCTTGGAGATATTCAAAACTCTACTGGGAATGATTCTGTGGCTCTGTGCAATAGTCACTTCATGGTTCATTTGTATAGCTTATTAGTGTCAATTCAGTACTGACCAGTTTGGCCCCTGCAGAGGCACTTGACTGTCATTGTATTAGAAAAGGTTATTAGGTGAAGAATCCATATGACTTGATCTGGTCCGTGAAGTGTATTTCTACATAAATAGCTAAACATGAATGCATTTAGTTGTTAGTATATGTATTGTTCCTTTCAACTAGCCCTTTGTAGACATGGACTGGTGCAGTTCAGGAGAATGATACAGACCATAGCAAGCAAAACGGACAAAACACCTCTGCTTTGGGAAGARAGATTTTAGCAGTGTGGAAAATGAGCCATGTTATGCTCTTCTTTCCAGGCCAGAGAATGAACTTAAGTTTTCATGGCACTGATAAATTAATATGATACCTGGTTATGGATATGGAGACAGTGGCTTCCATAGGATGACGCTATGAGCCTGCTAGATATAAACTGAATCTGTGGGGAACCTACAGAACTGTCCTGGAAATGTGGTGTGCAGATGAAGAGATGAGTCTGTAGGAAGATAGACAAGATCTGACAAAGATTATTTTTCTGGGACTCTGTACTACCTGAAAGCAGCAGTACTTCTTCCAAGGTTGTCCTCTGCTGGCAGATTCATATTAAGCTACACTTCAGGCTGAACCCAAGCTGCCCCTTCTCTCTGGCTAGGATAACTTGTTCGAAGGTGATTCATAGTTGACTATACTTCATGGTAATATATCTAGTTTTAATATTTGAAAAAACCTCTTCCTTTTCCATCTAACATTAAATGATTAGGGAGTTTAAAAACAATTCAGTGCACATGTGGGTTTGTGTTATTTGCCAAAATCACATTTCTAACATCCCTACTAATTTAATGCACGACATTGTTATCTGTTCACAATATATCAACATTCAGTAAAGCAGAGAATGATAACCCACCAGCTGTTTGTTTCTATCCAAGTGATAGCCCTGTCACACAAAGTTATGTAAAAAAAAAGAAAAAAAAAGAAAACCCTGAGTATATTTTCCCTGCTGCATTCTTTATATGATACAAAAGAATTCCAGGAAGGCATACTTCAGTTTACATGGTTATACAATGGCTACTTCTTTCAATACAGTGTTGATCTACAGTATCATGAATAAAGTGAAGTACTGTAGAAGACACATTCTGCCTCCAGAGCATGTATTCTGGGTAGCTCTGAGTCAGTGATGGTAAAACAAGATTCATAGGATAGGATTCATCTGATCAAATGTAAATGTATGTTATCCAGAGATCTACTCTGAGCAAATTGCACTAGGCCCTCTCTATAGTCAGTAGAGAAAGCTAGGCATCTCTAGTGTGTGATTTTTCTGACCTATATTAGAAATACTCTTTAAGATTAGATGAATCTCATAGCAGTGCTTTGTTCTTACTGCAGAGTGCAAAAGGAGTTTAGATAACCACCTCAGATATAAACAGTCAGATCAGAGACCTTTACATTTGGTCAAATGAATCCTGCGCATTACTTTTTATTCATGTTCTGCACACTGACTTCTATTTAATTGAGAACAAAACATTAATCTTTATGATATTTTTTTAATTCTGCTCAAAACAGTCCACTGATTTTAAAACATGAATAAGTAGCGAAGAAAAACATGCAATAAATATACATGAGATGGTTACACAAGGTAGGAAAGCTGGACCTGGACTGGTAGCAGATAGGAAGAGAAAAGGAAGCATGAAAGAACGTGGTATTTAAGAATTAGTTACTTTACAGTGTGCACCATCAAAGTAAGCTTGTACCTGGCAGCAAAATTAGCATTTCATCACAGCTATAATTTTTAATGCATGTTCATGTGTGATGCTATACAGTATTGAAAACAGTTCAATATGAAAACGTGAACAACAACTGCAGTTTGAAGAATGTTTTGTTGACAAGCAAATCATTTTAGTAGTCTAAGCTTTTCTTTAGGAAATACAAAAGCATAATCAGAGCTGCTAAACACATTACAAATGAGACAGCTTGCCTGCAAAAAGGCTTGCAATGACTGTTTATTTGACAGGGATGTATTGGGAAAAAGAAAGGGCAAAAGACACTTGGGTGATAATTTAGGTGTGCAGGCAGAGTGCAAAAGCAGATAATCTTTAATTCATCTCCAATAATTCTCAACAGTATAGTTAAGTGAACTCCTATTTGGTATTGATTTTAAGACATGCATGATTTCTCTAAGGAGAAAGAAACTTTGTAAAACAATCTAAAGTTTGTAGAGGAAAAGTCAAACTTTTAAAACCTTGTACTGTGTATATAAATGAGGCATCATATTTCTATCAGAAACTTTCATTGACAATTTCTATCGGAAACTTTCTTTAACTGTTGCACATATCATTAATTGATTCCAGAAACATTGTATCTCTAAAAGATGCGCAGATCAAAAGATAGATCCAGAACACGATTTAAGTAATACAGGGTTTAATATTTAATGACTATGATTTGGGCATCTGGCTTGGTGGCGTGTTAGGTGTCCCCATTCCAGAGTGTATTGAGAGAGTTAGATTCTTCATGATGGGATCCACAAAAACATTAAAAGACAGCTGTAGAGGTAACTAGAGTTACTTGGTAAAGAGATGCTGAGTACAAAGTAGTATCTTGATTCTCACCCTTTACCCAGTTCTTGGATATCTAGCTAAGCACTAGCAGGAGCTATTTACTTCTATTGATGTAGTAAAAAAGCAGAAAGTGTTGGTTAGATTATTTCCTTAAAATGGTGGCTGAAAGGGTAATCCTTGTCTTTTTAAATTCACCTGTTAGAGGCTGCAGTTTCCTATAGCCCACCTTCCCAATCCTTCTCTCCCCACGTGGACATGTTTTGCACTGAGGTTCACAATTCTCAGAGGACTGCCCGAATCACAGATATATAGACTTCTTTGATGGCAAAAGCAGACTGAGATGGTAGAATGAAAGGAGATCAGGACTTGAAATCAAGTTTTCTCATTTTGATGCTATTCAACAGTGCAGAAAATGATTAATAACTCATTGGGCCCAAGACAAAGAGCAGAAATCTTTAACCTTGTGATAGGACCTAATGTGAGAGCACAGACTTACCTTTTGCTTCCATCATTTTTGGTACATTTTGCATTTAACAGTTCCTGCATTAAGTGTTCCAGCTGACCTCCCAGGTAAACATTCTAACCAAAAATCCTAGTATATCCTAGTATATCTTGAATTTTCTTATGCAAAATGGAACGCTTTCCACATGAGAGTTGAACAAACCGATAACAAATGAATCACATTTTATTTTACATCAGATTAACTTTTGGGGTAAATATGGGAAAGCAAGCAGATTTCATATACTTTAACTTTAATGAGACTTTCTGATATTCTGATATCATAGGCAAACTAGGGAAACACTGCCTAGATGAAATAACTACACACTGGGTGCAAAATTTATAAGTATGAAGTAACAGAACCAGTTAGGAGGCACCTGGATTTACCTTATACCCTCCAAACAAGATTCTTATTAGAAATATGCTTTTACCACTGGCCCTGTCTGTTGCATATTTGCCTCTTGGTCACACTTKGCAAGTGCTTCAAAAAATTCTGACAGTAGCATTGAAAGAACAGGTGAAGAGAGCCTATTATGAACAAGATTTATGCAAAACAGGAATATTCCCACTATTCAAATGTTCAACAGATAAAAAAAATATAAAGCAGTTACATAAATTTTACATTTGCAACTTAAAATTTCAGTGTTTGCATTTTAATGAGCTTAGTAATGTAAAAACTGTACAAAGTCCAGTTTTAATTTGTTGAAATAAATCTAAATAAAGTATACATTAGCTACAGTGTGCTGTGAACTCCAGAAATAATCTGCTGTCTCTTAGCTATCACAGACATAATATAAATGAACAAGAATTTAACTTTATTTTATTTTATTTTATTTATTTTATTTTTTAGCTTTACTATAGATTGCATTTGATGCTGTAGGATTTGAGGCCTTCTGGTCTTGCAGTAGGCAACATGGCTAACCTCTGCACCATGTTTTGCCCATAAATGTCTAACATACATGTAGCTCTTCTGTTTAGGATGGATTTTGTTATTCATTTTTCTTTTCAGACAGAATTATTCTTCATACATTGATAGAAAAAAATAAATTTTACTGAGCTGCTTTAAACATTATGTCCTAACTTAGATGACACTGGGGCTAGAATATTAGCTTTAATTAGATGAATATGTAATTTTGACTTTGGCTTAGTTTTTCATAAGCTTTTTAGAAGCTGGAAGCTTGACTCTGGGCAGTAGTTGCCTAGAAACAAATATCCAAGGTGGATGTCTTCCATTTGAGTTGGGCTGCTGAGTGCTTAAAGGAAAATTCTCTCCTCTTTTGGGAAGGAGTGATCCTAGTTATTCATGGCTCTCTTCTAATAGCCAGAAGGGTTCTTGAGTCAGACTTGCATCTTTTAGTCTGTGACTCTTGCAAGCATTCAATACATTTTGATTAATAAATGTTCTGAGCTCTAGAAATGCAAGTGAGTTGTTGCTTAGTGGATATAAACAGAATGAATCCATGATGTTTGAGAAGATGATAATTCCCGTTGCATTCAGTCCTTAGTTCTGTTGCATACTCTAGGCAGTCAGGATTGATGAAGCAATATACACCTCTCTGTAGCTCCCTGGGGTGGGATTTGGCATCTCCAGTAGAAGGATGAGGAAGGTTCTCTTAGCCTGAAGAACAGTTTCAGTAGGAGCTTTGAGCAATTTATTGTAATTCATACTGGTTTTATTAGCTTTTGATTTTTGCCAACAGTACTTGAGTTTCCACCTCTCCCTCCCTCTTTATCCTGCCCACAGTGTCAGAAGATAACTTTGTGTATGCTACAAAGGAAATGGGGTTGATGAAGGTAAAATGTGAGAATGAAAGAGGCTGGTGTACGATTATGATTCACTGAATTCTCAGATCATCGTCTAGTGAGTGAAATGTCCTAGTCTGAGTCCAGATTATGATGTGGATGGACTATTAGCTTTTTAAGAGTCCTTCACATGATATTTGACAAAACTAGTAGAAACTGATGATGCCATGACTTCTTGGGAGTTGGCTCAGGTTTATTGTTCTTTCTTGAGAGCTCAGGGTTTTGTTACTGACTTAATGATAGTCCATCCAAGAAAGTCTATGGCTTGTAATGTCCTTGAGTTTGACGTTTGGGCTAAAGATCAGTTTCAGCCTAACGGCTTAACCATAAATGATATTTAGAAATCATAATGAACCAAGGGAAGAGATTGCTCTGGTGTTTTTCTTCTCATGTCTTTACCACTTTCTCTTTGGGGGAGAAAAAAGAAAAATCTATAATATTTCTGCACTTAAGTCTATATCATGCAAACTGCATGAATTGTTATACTGAACACAGAATGTTGAAAGATACACAATTTAAATTCAGGTAACTTGCGTGTTCATTGCTAGGCTGAAACAGATAATAATAATAAAAAAACCCCACAGCTATATAGCAAAAAGATATTATCCAATGTCCATTGAATAGCCATTCAAAATCTAACTGTATAAGCACGGTATGGTTAGTTCATTTTTTTCCTTTAACGAGACAGTGTTGCCAATCCTCTTTTGCACTTGCACACATTTCCTAGTTATTAAAAAAGAATATACATATGCAAATTGTATTCTTCCCAGTTGAGAGGATAACATGCATAATGCATTATCAGCTTAACATCCAATTAATACCATCATTTACAACCCATTGGAAATAGACAATGATAGCAAGTTATTATGCTTTGAACTAACAATAAGCTGCCTGAGGTGTAACTGAAAATGAAACAATGTGTCAAAAATACTAACTAGCAATAAATAAGCATTGTGTAGAAAACAATTGCTTTGAAATGGAAAGTAGTCAGCTAGTCCATACATTATAGGATTTGACAAACAATACTGTTCCAGAGCTTACTGCAAGTTGTTCAAACACCAAATCCTTCTTCCAGTATAGTATAGTGCCATCTTTACTGTTGACATTGCTAAAGTAGGGTCAATTTCTAACTGGAAAAATTGTACAGGCAAAATCCTTGTACCATTAAAATAGTGGTGTTTTTTACCATTTATCAGAACGTTGTCAGAATTATCCATTTTTATAAAGCAAAAACTTGAATAAGCTTATTAATGTTGGAATGGCATTATAGACTTGAAGTTATTTAGAGGTTTATAAAATATATATTGGAAATGTCTTGATCATCTTGTTTTTTTTCAGTTAAAATGATTACATCATCATGGTTATAATTCATATATTTTTTCATTTAAAAGCTATACCTTCAAACATCTTGTACGTCAATAATACAGTAGACCTAGGCAACTCTAATCCATGAATAAATGTGAGTGTAAGAAAGATAAAAGGAGTGAATCAGCAGTGAGGAAAGTACAAATAACTGTTTAAAAGAACAAACAAGCTTTAAAATGCTGGCTCAGCTTCAATCTTGATTGCACAAAATAAAACATAGTGAGGAAGTTTCTGTCTGAGTTTCGCTATGTAACAATGTAAAAGATGAACTATGTAACTGTTCATGTCAAGTCAGGAATATAAATGGTCACAATCAAAGCTCCTATAAATAATTAGAAAGAAAAGGCTAAAGAGAAAACATAGATCCATTGTTTAATGAGAAAGGCGAAATAATGAATCCTGAGATAGGAAAGACTGGAGTAATTGTGACCATTAGTTAACACAGCTAGACATAAAAGAACAACAAAGTAATAGAATCACAGGTCACAATGGGAAAGAAATAGCTTGAAGAATATGTACTTAATCTAAAAATTTAGAAGTCAGTATGACTAGATTAAATATACCTTGAAGTTCTGAAGGAATTACCTGAAACAATTTGATCTATTAGTGATTATTTCCAACAACACAAGGAGGATAGACAAGGTCACACAATGCAGAACAGCTTTAAGGAGAAAAAGGAGTACCAAGAAAGAATAAATTAGTAGGTTATTTACAATAAGTCAAAAAATACTGGAACATATTCTTAAATAATACATTTGTAAGGATTGCATAAGCAAAATTCAAAATGGATATGTAGAGAATAAATTATATCACACCAATCTAATTTCTCTATTTGACAGAGTTGCTAACCTTTTGGATGAGAAGGAAGCATTAGATGTGATATGTCTTGACACAGCTTTTGAGACAATCTGTTCTGTTATTCTCAAGAGAAAACTAGGAAGTCATGGTCCAGATAGAATTAGAAACAAATTTAAAACTTTATTAAAGAATACTTACTGATAACTCAATGTGAAACTCGGAGGGTATTTTAAGCTAGATCCCACTGGGACTTTTCCTGAGTACTGTTCAATAATTTCATTAATGACTTGGATGATGGAATGCAGAGTGCACTTCTATAATCTTAGTACAACATCTCTTTAGGAAGAGTTGCAAGGATGCTGGAAGACAGGTTTAGAATTCAGAATAACTTTGAAAAAGTGGCTGATATCAATACAAATAAATTCAGTAAAGTAAAGTTTACATTCTACACAGAAAAGAAAAAGTCCGAAGAACAAATACAAAATGGTGTCTAAATGGCTAAGCAATAGTACTACAGAAAAAATGGTCTGAAGTTATAGTAGGCCACAAAATGAATCAGCAATGTGTTGTTGTTAAAAAAGAGTAGATAAAATTCTGAAATGTGTTAGCAAGACTGCCATAAATAAGGCATGAGGTAATTGTTCTACTCATTTTGATACTGAGAAAGCCCCAAGGAGTGTCTGATAACCACTTTGGGGCAAAATACTTTAAAAAAGGTATAAAACAAATTGGAAAGTCCAAGGAAAGTGACAAAAATGCTTTATCATTTTAAATTTCATCAAGAGTGTTTTAGGTATCGTGAGAAATGTTTTAATTCCAAAGACCTTAATGCACTGGAATATTTTACTTATAGAGAAGTTGTAAGATCCCTTTCACTGAAGATTTTTAGAGATGTATCTGTGAGGGGAATTAGAGGTCTATTGAACACAGCTTGAAAAGATGAAGATGAATAAGAAAACCTCTTGAGGGTTCTATATTTCCAAGTTTCAACAATATTTTGATTTATTGTCATTTTTCTTTACTTCTGAAATGCCCATGTTTCAGAAATGTCCTCTCCATATTGTTTAAAAACTTTACAAAAGCCTTTCTTGACTACCTTTGCTTTAGGTTATCACCATCTGTATGACCTGCATGACACAGCACATAAAGCTACAGTAGTGATTCCTACATGATATGCCCCTCATTACTGAAAATTATTTTAACTAAATATCTGAAACCCTCATATATAGTGTATATAAGTTAATTTCATACATTTAAACAATACTTTTCACTGCTTTTATTCGGCACAGTAATACACCTCCATCAAGACTACCTCTAGCCTTATCCTGCCCTTTGAGCAACTCCAAATGTATGCTATTTATATAATGAAGACATACAAGACAATGTTGCATCTTAGGTTTGTTTAAAGCTCAGGATAGATAACAGGTAGTCTCAAACTAGTGACAGGTTTGAAATGTAATCCCATATAGTTCTCTTGAACTAGAAATGAGTGTTATTCTAAAGAGTGTTTCCAGTAAAAAGCTGTGATAGACTGTAAGTTTGCTCTGTTTACTCTCAGTGTGTGCTATATTCCTTAAGTAGACTGGTCCAAGAGGGACTCCCTGTAGGAGGAGAAGCATTTGAATAGACTGAGTGAGGAAAAGTACAAGACTGCAGGTGAGGTAGAAGGGGAGAAAAAGAGAAAAATTGCAGCAGAGTTGCAGGAAGCTGGAATTTAAGAAAAGTTTGAGAGACTGATAAGAACTGAACACGGTTCATTGCAAATCAAAGTCACTGAGCTGACTGAAAGAAATATTGAATGCAAGAACCCCCCATAAAAAAGCAAAAAAAAGCAGAAGAGAAAAAGTTTGTTTCTCTCCTGCATTTCTATTCAGCCTAGCCATTTTGACTTTTTGCTAAAAACAGAATGACAAAACTGATTTAAATCAAGGGTCTATCTATCTCAGCATTCCATTTCTGAAAGAGACAGTCAACAGAAACCTAAGAAAAAGGAAGATAGGAATACTTTCTACTTATTCCCACCTCTGCCAGTCCATATTCTCACAGCTATTTTCAGGTCAGGAAGTTTCCTGACCTCTTGTTCTTTGCATATTTAGTAACAACCACTGGATTTCTCCTCCAAGTACTTATCCAGTCACCTTCTGAATCCTCTATTTTAAAATATTAACAAAAAAGCTATTAAAATTTTTTCAAGTTTATATTCTAATAAAATCTCTCTCCATATATATTTAAACAAAGCCTTTTAGCTTTCTTTCTTGGCTCATTACAAGAAGATGAAGATCCAAAGACCTCAGGGCTTTGATCTATTTGAGTTCTCATTGAAAACATATGATTTATTTCTGGCGCTGGAAAACCATAAAGCTTTAAGGCAGTTCTGTCTTGCCTTGAGGAAGTCAAGTTCCTTCTGGCTGCTCTTTCATTCATGCTAGGAACAGCACCCCAGTCTCCCTTGGCTGTGGAAGTAAGTAGGAAACACAGATGGTCAGACAACAGATTTATTACCCTGCTGCATGCAGTGACCAGCTGAAGGGCTGTCTGATGTGTCCTACCCCTGTTTGCATTTTCCCTACTGGCCTAAGTTTTGCTGACTTTATATCTTCATTTTATATTTATGATATGGCTGCCTTCAAAATTTCTACCTTGGCCAGCAAGCCCATTGAACTAGTCCTTCCCTTTTGTTAACTGTAATGTCCTGCTGTTTCTCATGCTGCTGTCTTGTCTGTGGTGCCACTGGTCAGGATTAGCTGTTTGTACCCCTACCCTAACATATATACTTTAGAGTGTTTCTTAGAAACTTAAATTGTAATGATTTATTTATCCTTTCTTGGACRTCTGGATAATTAAAATGGGCTTTTGTTAAGCAGGATAGGTAATAAGCACAGCTGATGTAACAGCTTAATCAGATTTAATATCTGATTTTTCTCATTCTCCAAATTACCTCTATCCTGTGAGAAACTTATACTGTCATTTTTTTTCACTAATACCTATGTTCCCATTCTTTGAAGGGTGACAGTACAAATATAGATCACAGATCTTTATCAAGCAGAGGTACACAGCTAACTAAATTTGGGAATCAGCTGTCAAACAAGCATATTGGGAAGATGTCTAAAGGAAACATGAGCAAGTAAGATCAAACGTAATTGTAAAGGTGGAGGAAGATAGAAGTGAACAAACCGCATATTTCACAATGCGCTTGAACACCTATTATATACTAAAAAACACCCAGAATTAGTCATGTAAATTTCTTCATCACAGATTAACCTGACTTTTCATGTTCTTGTTCACTAAGCAAAGGAAATGTGGCAGAGACAGTTAAGTATCAAGTAAGAAATATAGACATTAGTAATGGTGACAAGTGTAAATTCATAGCTACTACAACTGAAGAGGGGGTCATCTAGACTGTCCTTTTGCTAATGAGAGATTGCTCCTAATATTATCTTTTCCTATTACTGTGTGTAAGCATATTCTAGGGAATCTGATATTTTGCTGTTCTACCACATCCTCTGACTTTTTTCATATTTTAATGGTTCTTGTTGCTCAATACTGATAAAAAGAAAATTATCTCAAGACAAATTAAAGTCAGACACATGCTTATTGAAGGACATTTTGAAAGGTGACTGTTTTAGCATTGAACTTTCTTCTGTTCTTTTCTTCTTGGGCAAAATCAGAGAGCAATTGTAGTGGCATCTTGGATAGAGTGACACACAGTTTGGTCCTGTCATCCATTATCATGAACATAACCTTACTGGAGGAGGAGACTTGGCATTCAGATCATTTTATGTCTCTCTAAGCTGATGCACAGCAAGTGGATAATAGTCTTTCTCCTGCCTGACAGAGTTTGGGGTTAAGAAGACAATTAGCTTATGGAAGCTCAGTTATGATGAAACAGATGTAGTTCTAGCAGGCTTTAGGAAGCATTCATAATAAACTGAAATTAGTAGCAATTTTTTTCTGTGAAAAAGAGTGTAACAGGGGCTCTGGTATCATAAACTGGATGAAAGTCAATAATATCATGCTGTTGCAAAAAAAGACAAAGATCAAACTAGGATGTATACACAAGTATGACATTTTCCCAACACATAACATGAACACGCTGATTGAATTAACATCATAAGGTGTCTTATTTTAACCATTGCATTTTCAGACTAGGATAGAGTCCAGGAAAAGCAGTGAGAATAACTAACCTCTAGAAAGCATGTCTTACAAGGAAGGACTGAAGAACTGGTGTCGTTTACTCTACTGAAAGGAAGACTGCCTGAGACACAGTCACAGAAAAGGTAGCTACAAAGAGGAAGGGACTAATCTGTTTTCACATCACTGCTAACAGAACAAAAAAAAAGTAGACAAAAACTGAAGAAAAAGTCAACAACTTTGTTATTAGGATGAACTTCTTACTGATATGGACAATTAAACTACCAGTTTCTAGCATTTGAGGCTTTTAGGAACAGGCTGGACAAGTATTTGCAAGAATTATGTCAGCATTGTTAACTCTGCTGGAAAACAAAAGGATGGGCTAGCAGACCTTTAGAAATTCCTTCCAGACATATTTGCTCTTGATTTCTATAAGGCTATACCTGCATCTTAAATTGCAACATTTACCCGCTTCTTGCTTCCAGCATTGATTATCTAGGTTTCCTGTTGTATACTGCCACTTTCCCAAAACAGCAGAAGAGAGATTTTCATCTGCTGTAGTATCTGAGTGGATTACAACAAAACTGTGTTTCCATATGCTCCTGAAAACCAAATAAAGGAATAACAATGCCTTTGTACATGCACTGTACTCTAAAACCTAACAAAATCTCAGGGTCTAGCGGTAAGTTTCACAGGTAGGACTTTTTCAGCTGAGAAAGGTCAAAAAAAATGAGTTCCCTATTTATTTATTTATTATCACATCTGTGACCTGGATAAAATGCACATTTTTTCCAAACTTCCTTATAACAGCAAATTTTTTTTTGAAAATATAGAATGTTTTGAAAATATAGAATATGGAGGTAGATTCTCCAGAACAAATCATAGTATGTGTTCTTGAGGAGACAAGCAMTACAAGAATTCAGCCTTGATATTCTTAATCTAAGATAGAGTCTTATTTTCTTTATACTTTTCAGGCATGTTCCATCCAATACAGATCAGTTAGAAATAATATTTTTATGCAGTCCATTGCTGACTATTTTAACCAGAGTTCTGCATATTATGAACACATCATAAATTCCTTTTACCCTTTTTCTATCAATAATTCTAGTCCAATTTTTGACATTAATTTGATATGCCATAAAACACTCATTGAGATTATATTCATACACCATCCGAAAGACCAGGTGGTCATCTAAACATCTCATTATTCCTCTAAAGGGGGAAAAAAAAATGTTGTGCACGTATCCAGGCAATGTGAGAAAATCCCCAACAACACCATGCTTTATTGATATAGTGCAAGTGGCCATTTTATTTGCTTTAAAAATATTCTTTGCATTTTTTAAAAATTTGATCTTTTAACCACAGTCATTTATATTTTCTTTATACACAGTATGGAATTCCATTCTGTCTTAATCTTATCACTGCTTAGGAATGATGGGTTTGCTGAGGCCATCTGTTTAATCTTTTGCCAAAATCATTCCAATTCTATTGGCAGGCTCTCTGAATGAACAGTGCCTAATATGAGTGTTTAGTGGACTCAACAACAGAAAATCATCCAAATGATGTAATTTTGATTTTTAATCTGATCTGAACACCCCATCCATTGGATGATTATCCTAAATTTCACAAAGGCTAATAAGATATCATGCATTGCTTAAAAACAACTGCAAAAGCCACAATCTTGTTGATGAAAAATTACAGATAGAAAGCTCAAAGCATTTCTTAAAGGTRATATGTAAGTAGAACCATTCAGCTTTTTCAGTCATCCTTCACTACATATAGTGAACAGGCATGCAAATGCATGAAAAAATTTCTATGTTCTCTTTTCAGTAAAGAAGGTGGCCTGGTGCACCACTAGCCTTTCACTTTTAGTTGGGTGACAAATTCTTTCTAACTAGTGTCATCCTCCTCTTTTGGTACTAATGTAGTCCTCTCCTTATTGTAATGCCAAGTGTATTTTCAATTTTGGAGTATAATATGAGCTAGAACTAGTGTAGATATTTCAGGATTCTTCAGCATTGAAACCGATGAGCAGGCTACATGGCTTCCCTTTCAGGGTGACTAACTCAAACATGACTGAAAGAGAGAGGGACAGACCAGCATCAGAACAGAATAGCAAGCTGCTGGACTTTATGATCCACAGACAAAAGAGAAGAAGAAGTCTGAATAAAAGGAACAGCGCCACCAGCTATTTTGCTGCAGTGAGAGTTATTAGAATAGTCTCCCATAAACTGATAGATGGTAGAATACATGGATAAAATAATTCTCCTTTCTGTCCTTTTTCTCTATCAGTTTTTCATTACATTTTTTAATTACAGATTGAAGTTCAAATTTTGTTTTAAAGACCTTTTCAAAGCAGATACTATATCCTAAGTATTTTCCTACTGTCATGCAGATGCAAACTTAATACAAGATTTTCTCCAGAGAAACAGTTTTCTTTCAAATTTTGGAAGTTTTTACTTTGCAGCCTCCTTATAATGAAAGACTAAAACTGAGTATCATCAGTTCCCCCAAATAAGAACTTTACCTAAAATGATCAGTATAACTTTTATCAGAATTACAAAAGCTGAATAGTGAGATCTTCCAGAAGTGATAAAGAAGCCCATATTATTTTTGTTACTGAAAAAAAGAGAGAGAAAGAAAGAGGAAGAAAGAGAGAGAAGAGGGAGGGAGGAAGGAAGAAGGAAGGGAAGAAGGAAGGCAGGCAGACAGGCAGGAAGAGAATGTATTGAGTTTTTTTTTTTTCCTCTCTTCTTGATGGGGAACTTATTTCCCATCATATCCTATAATAAATGGATAACAAAATATTCAATATACATAAAAACAGAATTCATCACATTTTTCTAAAAAGAATTAAGCATTTCCTTAAATTGTTATTATTGTTAATATGGCACACACTTTGAGAACTCACTTTTATTCTATTGTGTGATATTTTAATTACCTTTCAATATGCATCTTTATTTCAGGCAGTCACTTCCTACTGCTGTTATTTATAATCCAGGTAAGAGCATTTGTATTATATAAGGAGTACTTGTACAATTCATCTCTTGTGTCAAATATACATTATATTATAAGACATTAGTGAGCTGCAAAAGCATGGTACTGACCACTGAGAAAACATACCATGCAGCATGTGATTCACCTTAGGGAAATTAGACTCAATAGATGCCTCTTTCTTGAGACAGTCCGTAAGAATATACAAAACTTTTGGACTGGAAAAAGACCATCTGGAGTAGCTTCACTGCTTTTTATGCATTTATCTTGTTTGGTGCTAGTTGCATTACTTTTTATAAAGTTTTATTTAGAACATATAGTCTGTCTTCCTGTCCATAAAGCGATCTCAACTTTTAGAAATGCATACATTGTGTGAGATTGTCTAAAGATGTTTAATAACGTATTTTAACCTACAGCTGAGTCACAAACTGTCTGTTCCAAAAATATGTTGGAAAGTTCACTATTTGGCAATTACTATTGAAACTATATTATTTAAACCTGGTTAATGTTCTACCACATTATTAAAACAAAATTTGCACCCCTTCCAAAACAGAAAATAAATAAAACAGAACAAATTTGAGTTCTTTGATGCCTTTGGGTAAAGAAGAGGGTTCATTTTTAGTAGGACAAGAGAAAGGAAAAAACAGATGACCAGCTGATAAGAATTTTAGTAAATAATAAAAAAAAAGGTTTCTATATATTCATTTCAAAATAACATTATGTTCTGACTACTAGTTTACTTCCTATTATCACAGATTTGAAACTTTGGGTCCTACCAGACAGAGTGATAAAAGAAACATAAAATTGCTTRCTCCTTAGTATGACAACACTCCTTAATTCTTCTATCAAACTCTTCTAGGAAAAAAAAAAGTAAATACCTAATATTTACAATATTTAAAGGTTGTTTTGTGTAAACAGTGCTCTGAAGTACCTATTTTTTTGCATATTTTTCTACAAATTAGAAAATAAAATCTTAAACCTTTAAATCTTAAACATTAAAATCTGGTATGACCAAAGATTAACTTTGTCTGCGTCCGTGCTGGCAAAAGATACAATTGGAACAACTTCTAAGAATACCTGACAATGGACAACCTAAACAGTAACTTTTTATGTATTCCTGAAGACAATGAGAAACAGATCTAAAGGCACAGTCTGCAGCGCAATAATAATGCTGTATTATTAAATTTCCATATAAGATACAATGGGAAAGATTTTTTTTATATATTTTCCAAGACTAATACTACATCCAGCAATAGCAGTGTTCACATGGTTTTGGAACGCTGGGATGTTTAGCAGGGMTAAGAAAGAAATCTTTTACTCAGACCTGAGTTGTTAATCAAAGGGTTAAATGACAGTAAGAGGAGCTATGGCATTGAAAGGAGTAGAAAATGGAGGTTGCCATTTTCGTATTTTAAATATTTCATGATGCCAAGGCAGTCTTTCCTTGTGGAGAAATGTTACATCAGAAAATAACATTATTTGTTCATGAGAACATTGTTTTAGCCAGATTCCCCCGCATCATCCAAATTGTACAGAGCTGAGGTAGGTCCATCGGACCTTGGAAGTGACATCTAAGTGTTTACCAGGGAAATGTGTTTACCAAGTAAACCATGAGGCAGCAATGTGCCCTTGTGGCCAAGAAGGCCAATGGTATCCTGGGGTGCACCAGGAAGAGTGTTGCTGGCAGGTCGAGGGAGGTGATTCTCCCCCTCTACTCAGCCCTGGGGAGGCCCCGTCTGGAGTACTGTGTCCAGTTCTGGGCTCCCCAGTACAAGAGGGATGTGGCACTACTGGAGCAAGTCCAGCGAAGGGCTACAAAGATGATTAGGGACTGGAGCATCTCTCTTATGAGGAAAGGCTGAGAGAGCTGGGCCTGTTTAGCTTGGAGAAGAGAAGGCTGAGAGGAGATCTTATCAATGTGTACAAGTATCTGAAGGGAGGGTGTCGAGAGGGTGGGACCAGACTCTTTTCAGTGGTGCTGAGCGACAGGACGTGAGGCAACGGGTGCAAACTGAAACACAGACAATTCCATCTGAACATGAGGAAAAACTTTTTCACTGTGAGGGTGACAGAGCACTGGCACAGGTTGCCCAGAGAGGTTGTGGAGTCTCCTTCTCTGGAGATATTCAAAACCTGCATGGATGTGATCCTGTGCAATGTGCTCTAGGTGACCCTGCTTGAGCAGGGGAGTTGGACTAGATGATCTCCAGAGGTCCCTTCCAACCTCAACCATTCTCTGATTCTGTGATTCKGTGATTCTGTGAAATAGAAGCCCTGTCAGGAAAGGCACACCATGGTATATCTCTGCAAACAGAGAACAAATATGATTTTGGCTACTATTAAGATGGTGGGATTAACAATGTGAGAATTTGGCAGAAGTGCTAAAGAGACAGCCAAGGAAATTATTGGTGCCTTGAAGCTACAGGTGCAGAGTGCAGCTGCTGCTTCAAAGCAGATGTGGTTCCCATGGGAAAGTAGGGAATGGAATTGCAGCTTCTTATAATTAAGCAGTGCTCTTGAACTGTACATTCCAATGAGAGCTGTAAAGCGTTTGGTTTTTAAAGAAAAACTTAAAATTATATAACAAAAAAGATTAAGTTCATAAAATCAAATTGTAATCCTACTCCCTATTTTGGTAGAAGGGGTTGCATTTTTACGAAGTTTGAGATACACCAACTGCTAGAAAGACACCAATTCCTCCACATTTTCACAGATCTCAAGGGGTGATGAATTAATACTGGACCCAGAACAGCCATCCATCCTTTGTCTGCTACTCATCCTTCAGCCTTTCCTGATGTCAAACAGTTTGCAAAGGAATCAAGTCTTGCACCAAACCAGTGAATGCAGGCAAATTTGCAGTATTCTTGCTTGTTAAATGGTTATATTAAGATATATGCCGTCCTTCAGAGGGTATGAGAGCAAATGGTACCATTGTGATTTATATAAGTTGATTCTGACCACAGGATTTTCATTACGTGAATACTATTTTGAAAAACAAAAACAAAAACAAAAACATACATGCAAAAACCCCCAACCCAATCCCAATTTTTAACAGTGAAATATTCCATTAAATTTAAAGACTAAATATGTTTTTGAATGTTATGTTATTCTTGGTAAGATATTGCAATGATTATGGCTAAAAATTTCCTCATTGCTTCTAATCTGAATTTTACCAGCTACAATTTCCATTTTTTTTTCCATAGACTAAATTGTATTTAGGATAAAAGTGGAAAAATGGATCTGGCAGAAGTACTAGTCTGCAGATAGCATGGCACATTTCCTGGGTGCAGACACACTGAAGGCAAAGACAGCTCAGAAACCATCTCATTCATTGCCATGGGAGAAACTACAAGAATTATCTCTGCTGCAATTTCTCAGCCTAAAGTGAGAACCAGCCTCTATTGTTTTACAAGATGCACATCTAGCTGGAACAGTACTGAAGCCACATGCCAGACTGCCCGAAACTCCAGCAAGAGAGCATGTGCTGCAGACAGCATGGGAAACTATGCAACTATACGGTTTAAATGAGCAGTCACTACTGCTTTACACTCATCTTAACCTTCCTCCACCCTTTTGAGTTTTTTTAAACTCACATGGGCTATAATTTATCCCTTTGGTAATATACATTTTAAAAAAAGAGTTTTTATGAAAACTCAAGCTGAAGCTAACTGAAGATATTTCCTTAATAAATTTATTGGTTGTCAAAGATATGATGTGAACTTTGATGTTTATCTTCATGAACCAAATGCAGTTTGACCAGCATTTTCTGATGTCCTTTCCAGGAGATTCCTCTGTCTAACATATTTTTGGTCCTACCACGTCATATTTCTCCCTAGGTAATTTGTTAGGAGAAAAAAAAACCTACTTTGAAAGACAAAATTCCCCTCTGTAAGAAGACATTTAGTCTGCTATCTAGTCAAGTGTAAAT
This sequence comes from Apteryx rowi, assembly GCF_003343035.1. Lineage (NCBI taxonomy): Eukaryota > Metazoa > Chordata > Aves > Apterygiformes > Apterygidae > Apteryx > Apteryx rowi. The sequence goes on along the minus strand of NW_020451240.1, from coordinate 61,431 downwards.
GGTTGGCAGAGAGTAATGATGGTATAATCCTACTGTCATTTACAAAGTAACAGTGCTTGCTAGTCCTTTGTCTACTTTGCTACTCTTGTACGTTTTTTAAAATGTCTGTGAGAGTAATTGATAGACAATGTTATAGACTGATAACCTCTAAATATACTTGAAAATCCTATTAGAACCAATATGATAGATGACAAAGTCCTTGAATTCTATGTCTGCCTATTAGTCTATACTATTGACCCTTTCATAGTTGGCTCTTTTCATACTTCAGGAAGAAAATCAGTATTTATCATGTTCCACACAAAATCTAATGTAAACTAGATCTGGAAATGATAGTTCTTTGTGTCATATATTTCTTAATATGTGGAAATAGCAGCTAGATAAAAATAGTCTCCAGAGATTTAAGCTCAGTTGAATAAGTAACTTCAAGAAAGTATGCTCTAGCCTGTGAGTTTATTAACATTAGAGCTAGGTGAAGCCTAGTTAGTTCCCTTTCCAGATGTTCACAAAATGTTTTCTTTTTCTTTTTTTCTTTGATTTGGAGTTACATTGATTCACATACATCAAATCCTTGTTGAATTTCAAGGTTTTACGAACCCTAATTCTCCAAGGGGTAGTGAGAAGAAAGAATTTTTTTTAGGATTGAGTTTCCTGAGTTTATGAAGAACCAGGTGATAGAAAACTGAATTCCTCGGGACAGAAAATTGAGTCTTCGTATAACCCTTGCAGTGTCTGGCTCCTTGGTTTCTCCAAAGAATTTGGAGACTTTGTATTTTGTTTCTGAGTGTTTAAAATACATACCATACTCAGTGCTTCTGTTAGCCACCTAGTGGCCGGGGAAGAAGAAAAATCTGTCTTGATCAATTACTTGGTTTCTATTTTTGTTCATTTGCTTATTTTTCTGTCTTCCTCTGACACATTGAAAATTAACATCTATAGGAAGTTATCAACCTGGAGAATAGAGCGTTCTGCTCTGTAGATTTGGCTTGCTTTGGGTTAAGCTGGTCACCATATTTATGGTTAGGAGGGAATTGTTTCGCAGGTCAGAAAGAGAGTTGTTTTGGCTTGTTTGATGGTCTTTCTCTCATAGTCCAGGAATGTATTCACTTCCATTTCCAACTTGGAAACATCATGATGTTAGGCAAGAAGGGTGGTCTCTTAGTAGGACACATACATACATATGTATGTATATTTGTATGTATTTATGTATATACACACACACATATATGTATATATATACAATGTGGATCCCTCCAGCAGCTGGTCTGAGATAGTTGGTCCTTCCAGTGGCTGGATCCCCATTTTCCCCAGTTGCTGGCACCTGGAAGCACAAGCCCTTGAGGCCCACAGCCCCACTCCAGGTGCTGATACAGACCCTTATACACACACACACACACACACACACAGTGGATTCATGGCCTTGGACAAGTTGTCCATCCAGTAGCTGGTCCTGGATCCTCACTCTTCCAGATGCCTCACCCCTAGAGACACACACCAGACACACATACACAAACAGGTCTCCCAGTCGACCCCCAGACCCAACGATCTCACCAGCAGTCGGCCAGGACTCCCCTGCTCCCCCCGGTAGCCAGCTGCCCCTGCAGTCTCGCCTTGGAGACACACACACACCCCTGGYTCCCAGATCACTGCCCCTACTTGCCAACTGGCCCAGCTTGATGTTCGAAAGCAGTCGTACACTCACTCGCAGACTCTCACTTGCTCCTGTCTCTGGCACCGCAGACACAGGGCCCTCTGAGACCTGGTCCTCCTCCAGTTGCTGGAATGTGACTTCACTCCTCTGGTCTCTCCCACTGCTGGCACCCAGACAAATGGATCTGTGACCCATGGTCTGACTCCAGTTGCTGCCACTCAAGACCCTCACTCACTCCAGTCGTTGGCACCACAGACATGGTGTCCTYTGACTGATGAGCAGGCTACAGTGCCTGGCATTTAATTTCACTCCCTCTGGTCTCTCCAGTTTCTGGCACCAAGGACATGTGGGCCCCTACAACCTCTGGTCTCRCTCCAGTTGCTGACACTCAGACTTTTGCACACACAAATGTGCTCAGAATAGAGTCCATAACCCAGGAAAACGGCTACAACTGGAGTTTAATGAGAAGAGAAGACAGGACAGACTGTGCTGATCAGGCACAGGGCATGGCCAGACAAGTGTACTGACCAGCAGCCTGTTTGCATGTGACTGACCCTTTTAATCCCCTTACCTTTCTATTTTCACAAATTTGCTCCTCCCCAAATCACCTTCCCTTTTTCTGCCTTTGGTCCCACCCATAAATATCCCATAATAAGTCTYGCACAATCCTGAAATGCCCTTCCTCTGCATCCTACAATGTGTCCCATACCCCTAAGCAGTGACCCCCATCAGTCCAGATGGTGCTCCAGAGATCTGCTCCCATTAACTCATCATGATGGGTTGCATGCCTGGGCCATGGAGCCGATGCTTTCTCGGAACAGCCCTGGGAGGAGCCAGACAGAGTGTCCCTTCTCTGAGTAAGTAATTTGGGTTCCCCTGCCTGCCATTGTTCCTCTGTGCTCCTTTGTGTTTTTTGAGATAGTTTTTTTATCACATAACATAGCACACATTACTAAATCTCCTTTACTAAAAGGAACTTGTGACACAGTTAGAATTTGTGATGCCTTTGTTCCTTTTTGTTTAGAGAGTGTGGGTGCTGGCACTGCACACCAATTTCTAAAACTGAATCCCACCTCAGGTGTTTCTTACTGAAAGTCAATGGAATTTAGTCATCTGGGTTTGTTTTGTAATGGGAATTACGTTTTTGAGGCTTCCCATTGCCCATAAAAATTTTTACCTGTCATAAACTGTCTTGCTAAAGAGATCCTAATGCATCTTGGACAATGTRCTTCATACATTGTCCTTCCTGATTCTTTGACTCCTAAGGTTTGGGTTCATATACTCTATACTTACATTTCTGACAATATTTGATTCATGTACACCAGAATTAAATTGTGATCTTTTACAGGTCATTGATTTGTCAGGAATGATATGTACATATCACTAGTTTTCCAACATCTGTTGCTCAGCATCACATAAGCATTCATCTACATAGCTCACCAGTAGGGTTTCCACTATTTACAACAGCTGAACAATCAAGTCAATGACTTTGTTTACACTGTTCCATTTACTGCTTTGTTTTGCTGTGAATAAGCAAATATCTGTTTTGTTCATTGTTTTGGTTTAACAAACTGAAATCTTCGTAATTCAGTCTTTTGATAGGAGTTAGGCAAGGGATTCTTGGGATATATCACAGCCATCATGCCCATAATCTTTTCCTTTTTCCAAGGYAATGCATCATTTGGAGCAATTTCTGTTTTGCTGTAAAACACATTGGATTTGAGTTTATGACAGGCCAAAATGGATTCTATCATTTTTTTCACTTGACAAATAAATCCCCTTGGTGTTTGTCTGTACTTTCTTTGCAATTTCCATCACAAAGAACTAGCTCTTCTCTTTATTTTTAACTTCTCCTCTTACTTTCACCAAGCTAATGCCTTGAATGTGCTTATAATGTGAATATTGGCATGTATTTTTTGCATGTTTGTAAATTAAGGTAAAAAAAGCAATGGGGCAGTTTATTTTCTTGAAAAAACTTTTATGAAAAACTTTCAGCTATCAGCACAGATTATATCTGTTGGCTCTTAATATATCTTTTTTACTGATATTTGAGTTTAACTTGATGACTGATCTTATTGTTGGGAGGATCTTGTCCTTATGGCCTTATTTTGAGGTTAAAAATGGAATAAGACACTTGACTTTTCCATCAATTTTTACTGTGAATTTTCTCTGTTCTTCAGCTATTTCCATTTCTTTACATAGACTATTTATTTTACAATTTTTGCATCAGCATTTGAAGAAATTGTATAACTATGTTCTCTCTATCACAGATTCCATCAGGATGATATAACATATTATTAAAGGTGTCAAATTAAATGCAAAAAAACCCTGTGTAAATTTGTTGTCATAAGTATAGTACTTCATTTTCATCTATGTGCCACACAAAAAAGCTTACGGAGGCTTTCTGACAGAGTCTTATTCCTTTATTTTGAGAATAATGATATTAAAGTTAACTTAATCTTTATAGGAGCTCTTAGATCTTTATTCTAAGTGATTTAAGCAGTCCACACCTGTTGAATATTAATTGTGCAAATGCATAGACTAATTGCATTGTCAAAGTCTTCCTATAGCTTTTTACTGATTTTGACTGATAATATTTGTGTGATTGGTGTGTTATGAGTTTGTGTGTGAAAGCAAAGCAAAAGGGCAAGTTGGACCCCCCCCGAAAGGAGGAAGGAGAATGCTCCCCCTCTCAGCCAGCTATCAAGTTGCTCAAGGAGGAAAGGCTCCAGAGACTGCAGAGGAGCAAAGACTAAGCAGCCGCATCACAGAAGTGATGGCAAGATACACATCTGAAGCTCCACAAGAAACTATGCAAAGTCTGCCACAGCTCAGGAAGCCATTGAATTGAACAGAAGCAATGATTCACCTACAAGAATACACTAGACAGGAGAACACTTGTTAATAAATCCTTTTTATTTCCAAGCATCTGATATTCTGAATTTTCTCTATTTTTAAAGTAAAACTTTTCTTATTCATATTCTAAAAATTCTTACTTTTTTGAGTTTAAAAGTCTTTGAAAGTTCTGATCTTTTTGGGTGAGTTTGCTATGAAGAAAAAGTGGCGGCAGATCCACCATAGACATTACACTGACTCTGATTCCATCACACGGCTGTTTTACTCTTTTTGACTCAAGACCCTGTGACCTAAATATCCATTTTTAATTGCACTTTCTTTATTTTATTCTAAAAGGGTTTGTCAAAAGGAAATTAAAATTTGATTGAAACAGCTATACCGTTTTTGGATATGATGTATGTCACTACTGAGAAAATAAGTATAGCAATAGTTGAAGATTAATCTCCTATGGCTCAAGCCTGATTGTAGTGTTGATGGTGAAGGAGGTTTCAAGTTTTTGATTCATATCTGTCACAGGTTTCAATTGTTAATTCAGATATCACATAGTGTATCCGTAATAGACATGAACAACAGTGTTGCAGTCATCACAGCTGCTTCTTGACAACTGATCACTGAAAAACAAGAAAAGGAAAGAAAATCTTTGCTTTTCAGGTTAAAAGGAGCTTTATTATGTTTCCCTTAAAAAGAAACAAGTTAACCTCTGATATACTATTCAGGTAAACTGTTCTTCTGATGGAGATAGCTGATCATAGCTGATGACATTCAACTAGATCATTTTATCATCAGTCACAAAATACAGTATATCAGACCTTGTGGCAAGGAGGGGGACAGACTATGACTTTCTATTAAATGTCATGGAACAGGACTTGGAGTTTGATGATGCATTCCCTTTTGGCTGAGAAGTCCTTTCATTAGCTCATGACAATATTTTCCCTACAGATATTTTGCTAGAATTCTGATGACTTGACTAGGTGGTTGAGATTATATGCCTGTCACAGTATTTCTTTTGAATTTTAGCAAGACTAATGGCTGATTGTACTCCATTCCCTTTAGTCTGGATTTTAGCAATGGATATTATTATTGGCCTTCAGAAAAACCCATGAGTTATAAAGCTCTTGTTTTGCTTCAAATTTTTGTGGTTAATATATTCAGTATTACAATCTGTTATTACTTTATGCCTTGTACCTTTCTATGAAGGTATTTCCTTCTTCTGTGTTATATACAGGTACAATACTGTATATGCAATGACTTTAGCATGTGAACTATTTGTAACATTAGTATCCTATGTGGGTAATCAACATAGTATTATGTGCACTCACCAAATGAAAGAGTAGGTTTGATGAGTTTTCTAGATTCATTAGAACATAACTCACTCATGCCCATTCAACACAGAGGAATTTCAAGTGTCAGGAAATTTCTGTTGAATTAAGGGGATAATCTGGCATATACCTTCCTTTGCATATGGTACAAAGAACTACTGCTAAATCTTACCTAAATGGTGTCTGCTTCTTTCTTGCTTACTTTTAATTCAATCTTTCTCAAAATAAGATTTATTAGATGAAAAACCCCTTCAAGAACATTTATGTGATGTGAAAACTCCTAAAAACAATTCAGGAGCAACATTAATTGCAGGGGCCGTCAAACAATATGTTTGATTCCTACTCACCTCTTGTTCTATGATTTAGTGTAATCATAATCCTTGTGAGGAATTCAAAATCCTGAATACTTCAAGTATTGATGCAACAGTCTATTTCTTCCAAACTTTTTATTCATACCACTTAGAGGATAGTGTAAGACTTCCTAGATGGCCCTAGATGGTTGTTGTACCAAAATAATTAATACAGATTTATCAATTATTTCTGTTTAAAGAGTGAGTGATTTCCTAGCATCAGTCACCAAGAGCTGCAGCTCCTTCTCTGATTACTTCTACTGCACCATGTTGATATTTTTCTTGACCTCCTAATCAATTTTTATATTATGACTCTATTTTTTTTCTAGGAATATTGTAGTCACTGACTGCAGGTATTAAAATTCCCTGTTCAAACTGAAAATAAATACACGGTCTCACTACCTGAAGCAAATAAATTTCTGTTCTATTTCTTTTCCCAATTTGCTTTATAATCAATGTGCARTGAAGTGGTCTGCATCACTAGAGTCTCCCATGAACTCTTAGTCTGGCACACATAAACAGTTTCACCTATGAATCAGATATAATCTTTCTCCTAAATTCCTTCTGAGGTCTTGGGATCTGTTCCAATTTTTCTGGCCCCCCAGAAGTTGTTTAACAATATTGGTTACCAAAGCCAGTCAATTGGCAAAGTTTCTGAAGTAAGTATTTTCTATTAAATTTTGAGTTTCCATATTTTCTCTTTGTAAGAATAGATAGAAGTACTGTGCTTTTCAACATAAAGGAAACCAGACTGGCCATGGTACTCTGATAATCTGTGGGTTTCTTGAGGTTAAAAATTCTGAAACTCCTAATCCCTTGGATTTTACAGATAAAACACTGTTTGCATTTAACATTATAAATTGCCAAGCTGTGCCATAGCATCTGTAACTTGGTCAAGGAGCAAATGACTGTCTTTATTCTTCTCTGTTAAGGTATCTAGTGACAAATTGCACTGTTAAAATGTGCCCCAATGTAATCCACTTTTTCTGTTCTTTCCTACAGTTTCATTCACTTTCTGGATGCATGTTCAATTCAGTATAAGTTATTACTTTCTGGTTTTGACCTTCTCTTTCTCAGAAGGCAGTTCCATCCTCTTCCTTAACTCCTTGAACTGTAGCTGCACCTACTTATGTTGCTCTGTGTTCTCTTCCAGTTCTAGATGCCTTCAGGGGATCGGCTAGCAACCCTAAAATTTCTTCGCTGGTATTAGCATATCCTTTTTCTAATGCTCTTTATAAAAATCTGTATGATAGTTTAATTAATAGCAGCTATTTAAAACTGGATCACTATATAACAGTTGTATTGATAATTAAATATGAACCTCCCCACAGAAAATTCTCGTAAGTAGGAAGGCTTTCATTCTATTTTTGCTTCACATTTAACACACTGGAATATAGTTTTCTTCTCCAAACAGTGATGCAGTCAAATTAGTTTTGGTAACATACAAGAAATATTCATCCCTCTTCATCCTCCTCATCTTTGTCTTTATGTTTTTGGAAAAAGAGGGGAAAAAAATCAACTTGGGGATCACCCTTATGGAAGCTAACTTGCAATTCATTTCATAAAATGATCATTTTCTTTCTTCAACATTCATAGGAAATACCTATTTTAACTGACCAGTTAAAACTGTTTAACTTGTATCATTGTCAGCGCAGCTTCTCTATATCCTCTGATTCTTTTTACACATAAAAGAATATACTTCCTCTTGAAGTTGTTTGGATTTCTTTTATTAGTTGTTTTGCTTATAGCTGTAAATCAAGAGAGAATAAGAACTTGCAGTACACTGAAGTTATTTTCATCTTACAAGACTGCCCTGCAATATTGCAGTCATGGTGTGGTTCTGCCGCAGTCCAGGAGGGATTCTGGAGGTAGGCTTTTAACAGGCTTGGGAGGCCTGTCAGTGACCTGACACTAAAATTTCATTGGATTCTCAATATCGTATGAGAGATTATTCTTAACTCTTCACCTGTAATTATCCCAGAGAGTCGTTTTTATTATTTAGGATGACAGCAGTGCTGCTGCCAAAGATTGTCTTGTTGCGAACTTTTAACAGGGTCACTATGATTTTCATATCAAACAAATAAAATAATACATCAGTCAAGTACACTCCATTGAAATGTTAAGTTTCATTTTTATCAAAAATTTATTTTGATAGTATTACACATGCTTGGAAGGGAAAATCAAAYAATATCTCATTTTTATTCTGAATTGAAACATTTCATGATATTCAAATTCTGATTTTTATTTATCTCTAATGATACTTTCAGCTCATAGATCAGAGTGACAGGCAAACATCATATTACCATGCTTTTGAGGTTTCCAAATACTTTTGAACCTCCAAAGCCTTTACTGAATTTGCTTAACTTCTCTCTAGACTGAAGAATTGTCTGTCTTTCTTTCTGCCATGGTATAATCTGCTCTTTATCCACAGCAGTATTCAGCATAACTGCTGCTACTGTCTTCAAAGGGATATGTGCACATTAGATGTCTCTAAAGATCAACTTTAGGTTGGTCCAAGTCTTTCACATGGCTCCTTTTACTGAGTTTCTAATGTTAGTGGCTGCATTCTTCAAATTCAGCAAAACTAACAAAATATACCTGAAGTTGCATTTACTGTAAGGGAAAATTCCCTCTCAAATCTATTCCTTTATAAAATATAAGTAATTTTTGCTAATAGTGAGTGAAGCTATGAAATGTCAACATCAAAACTAAATGTGACAACAACCCTGACTTTTTAAGGCTGTTATTAAATCCACAGTTTTATTAGGGAGCATAGAGTTGCTTATCTTTCATCCAAAAACTAAACTCATATTTATGATGCACAAAAGCAAAAGAAAAACAAATAAAGTAGAAAGAAAGCAGTACCAAACACCTACTTTATATCCTAAAATTTCAGGAGTGAAATTTAAAGCTTTTATTGTATTCACTGCAGAGTACAGTAAAAATGGTCCTTTTTTTTTTCCTCTCTCTCATTTGTGACTCCCTATTTCTCAGTAAATGAACAGATACACACCAGTCTCATCATGGCTTTTTTAATTATTATTTGGACCCTAAAACAAGTTGTTTTCATCTCTAAAAAAGAAGACAAACCCATTATTATTACTTGATACTTAGAAGGAACCATTATCTGTGTAGTATTGTATAGAGGTAAATTCCCCTTGACAATATGACTTCCATCAATCAGTCGCAGAAAATTAAAGCACTTGGATCATCATAATACAGTGATTTTTAATGAAGGTTATTAGGAAGTTCTAATTATTTTTTGGCAGAAAATGAAAAATAACTTTATCTATTTTAACCTTAGAGTTATATCTTAGTATTTCATTTTGAAAGAGAAAAGAAGAAAATAATTTTAAGATTTTTTAATCTTTAAATCAATTTTAAATAAATAAACATTGTTTCTGGTAGAAGTATTGATTTTTAACTGTGATCTTTTATTAAATGCAAAAAACAGACAGCTAAAATACAGTATTGTAATACACAGCTGGGGACTTTAATTGAAAAACAGAAAAAGATTAAATAAAATTTAAAGTGGACATATTTCATTTGACTGAAAAGCATATTTTGTGAAAGAATGTTTGAAAATATTTCACTTAAGTAATTTTGCTGGTATATATACTAGCATGAACTGCATTTATTCAGTTATTTTAAGTATACTGTAGAAAAATCTTGGTCCCACTTATCCTCTTATACTATTATACTTAATATTTATTTAGCACCTTTTCTTTTCAAGATGCTCTACGGATGCTAATAAGCTAAGTCCAAGTTTTTACTGATCTGCTTTTAGTTCATATCTGCGGTCTTGCGTGCAGTTATACTGGTTTCAGTGGACTTCCTGTGACACAGGGATCCACTTATGCTAATGTCACTTAACTTCTGGGGACTAGTATCCATCCACTAATATTCCTGGAGAAGTATGAAAGCAACATGTGAGTTAAATACCGCAGACCCCCCGATCAGTCTATCTCACAGTAGAAAGGAATACTAAGGCCCTCAAAATCCATAAGCAAGTCAATACCAAGATTATTTTGCAAAGTTTAATTCATTTAATACTTCGTTCACTTCATTTTCTTACATCATCTAACCAGTTCTAAGATTTCTTCACATGTGTCATTTTAGCTGCTGCCATAAGATCCTAAAGATTATCACCAGTTTGCTACACCTACTGTTTGTTTGATCCTTCCCCCAAATACTGTGCAAGCTGTAGCTAAACTGATTATGTGATTGCTCCATGACGGTTACTGTCAGAACGAACAGAACGGGTTAGCCRTAACAGCTTGCCTTTGTTGCCTCATTATGGCTGAAATGAGTTTGAGAGGCCAAAACAGCAGAGGCAGTAATAGCTGGCAGAGCGAAGAGGGCAGTCATAACAAACAGGGACAGAGGGAAAAAGGCAGAGTCAAGCCCTTTGCAGTCAATTGAAAACAAAGCCAACTAGAATAGTTGCTGAAATTGTAAATGTCAGTCCCAGATGTGTCCATGAACTGAGGCATCTTGGAGTCACTTTTAGAAAAATTGTTTTTTTCCTCATTCGGGCATTAACTTTTTACTCGTAAATTCCTGACTTGGACTTCTGAGCTAGTCACTGGTTTCCAGAGCAAATAAAAATGGACATGTATATAGTAGGTTGTAATATATGACTATGGAGAAAATGTTTTTGTGAATAATGAATCCTCTCTTCTCCAAGTCTGACAGGAAATTCTGCTCTATAAACCTTCATTTTTCAGCCTGCCAGGAGATGAGACAGTATATATCTGTCAAAGACAAAGTATGGGAAATTAATTGCACTTAACTCTAAATCTTTGTTTTCTTCACAGTACACTTAAATTTGTACTAAAAAACAACAACAACTGTTTAACCTTTTCCTCAAACTCTATACTTTCCTGTAAACCAGAACAGACATCTTAGAAACTGTCAGTTCTAGCTCTGACAAATATATAGAAATATACTATCTGATTATATACAAACTTTAGAAATAAACGCCACCACTGTTGCAGGTCTTCTTTGGCTAGGAAAAATACACAGCTGTTGTAAATCCAATAATGTAATATTTGTCTACTCTTCTAAAGAACTCTTAACTCAGTTTCATTCTTCTGGTTAAGAAATCCATTTGTTTAATAAATAGAGAGTTATACATGTTATTGTGTGTCTTCCTTATTGTACAACAGTTGTATTTCTTCTGAATCATATTAACCATACAAACGGGTAATTTTCACATTGTTCAAATACCCAAATGTAGTCACATGTGGTGGGGTGCAAATATGTTTTGGAAATAGGACTCAAAGGTATTGTGCTCCCACTATGCTCCAGTGGCTAATGAAAAAGGGAACTCTTGGGTATATAAGAATAAGAATTGCCAAGGAGAGAAAGGAGAATCCATTACCAGCAGATGTGTATTTTGAGACCATTACTGAAAATATGGAATTCTCTTTGTGGTGTCCATGCTTTAAAAAAGCTATTTGCAAATTGGAAACGGTTTGCAAAAGGTCTGCAAGAATTATTTGAAGTCTAGAAAATCTGCCGTACCACTCAGCTTAAAAAGGAGAATATTAATTGGTTGTTTGATCACACTCTGCAATTATCTGATTAGGAAGACTTCTGATACTAGACAGAACTTTAACCTATCACACAGAAGAATAACAATACATAAGGGATGGAAGAAGGTTGAAAAAACCCAATTTAAAAATAAAATGCCCATTTTAAATTGTGAAAATATTTAACCATTTGTTAGTAATGCACTAGATTCTCCGTAACTTCAGGTCTTTAGATTAACACCCACTATCATTCTAAAAGGTGGGCTCAAGAAGAAGTTACAGATTTGATGCAGAAATAATTGTTCAAAAATCTTTTGCCTATGTTATGCAGCAAGTCAGACTCAGGGATCATGTGCTCTTTTATCCTTCAAACATTCCAAGGTTCTGATGGAAAAGGAGGTAAAGTGACATTTCTCTTTGTGACTGAAATTATTACTAAAGGACTTTCTTCTAGCACACTACTTTATCTTTTCTTCCTCCTGTGTTTTTCCCTTCTGTCTCAGCTATAAAACCTACTTCATTTTGACAAATAACTGGTAATAAGAATCTGGTGAGAAATTAGAAAAATCACAAATTACTTCAGTAAGTGTGAGTGATTAATTCAACAGAAAGCACATAAAGAAGCTGTATTGAGAGTGTTTTAGTTCTTTCTTAATCTACACCTATTCCACTTTTCCAAACCCTAAATGAAGACATAAAATTACCACTACTGCATCATGACAGCAAACTCCAGATGTTTTATTATAACTTCAGCTTTCAATATGGTTGCTATTACCCATACCGGTAGCTACACAAAAAAGCAGAATGCTTATTAGTAATTCTTTTAATGGGTAATTTTAAAAGCCGCCTTCTTCATCTCCCTCTATCAAATTTTGGTAAATGAATGATCATTCTAGTATTGTTTCGTAACACAAATACCATGTTACTGCCATTTCCATGGTATTTAGGATGTATCTGTGCTATCACAGAAATATCAAGATGACCTTTCAATATGGTATTTTAAGTAAGTCCAAGATTTCTCTTATACAGTTTTATACTTTGTTAGACACCAGGGGTATACTCATGATTAACCTCTTATCACTTAATTATGTTAGTATGTACTGCTCACAGATTCATATCTCATCTGTATTGCTTAGTAGGAGCCCTTCTTTAAGAGTACATCTAACTATGAGCAGTACTGGCGGACAAAACAGCTCCCTTGTTTAAGATTAACTGAAAAGACACTACTACAAGAATCATTAACCTTCAAGATGAGGCTGAAGTAAGACTGCAAATGCACAGTGTAAGAATTTTCATGTGTATACAAACACAGAGGAACTGTATTTTACTTAAACTGTACATCTGTAGTAAATAAAATACGGTTAGAGTATGCGTTCAGTCGCTGGGCCACTCATACCCATACAGTTTAGCTATATGGGTATGAGTCACTGGTCACCACATGTCACTGGTATGGATTTTTTCTGCGCCAAATGGCCCTCTCCCATACAGTACCCAGCCACTCTTCTGGAGACAGCTCTTGCCGGTGAATATGATCACCAGGCAGCCTGAATGTGGCCTCCTTTGTTTTGGAGGAGAGTAGAGTCTGGGGGGCAAATTTAGATATGCAAGCTGGAACATGCCCCTTGGCTTCAGGGTCACCTGGCTCATTTTACTTAGTAGTAAAGACAAAGCCCAGAAGTGCTCCAGCAGAAGCAGGCAGAGGCTGTAAAAATACATGGAGACAGCTGAGTGGGCCTGAAAATAAGCACCACAAAAATAACACAAAACAGATAAACTATTTGTACAGAGTGCTGACATAAGAAAAGTTTGTGTTTGTTAACAAAACTCTCCCTCTCTCTCTCTTTGGTCTGATTCCTGTAGTGTTTGGGAAACAGGACTTTGTGCATATATTTATGCATATATGTGTATAAACTGCATGTCTAATTCTTACCACTCTTTTTTCCTCTTAATGTAAACAATCTACAATCTCCAGCAGAATCAGGTAAGCTATTTGGAATACAAATGTGGAAGACCAGGCTGCTCTAAAATTAATTTGTATCAATAATGATTTAAAAACTAAATTTGGCTCAGTAGAACATAGAACATCTCCTCTGACAGGCAGAAAAACACACTAAACCCACAGAGCAACACTGCAAAATTACATGAGCATAGCAAAGCTAAGTGTGTTCGTTTTCCTTCAGGGCAACAGTTTTTGAAATAATATTTTAGAAGACTCATATGAAAAGACCATATTTTTGCCTCAGTCAGCTGAGTATATTTTAATGCAATAGTATCTTAAATATTTACGCATTAAAAATAGATAGGTCTGACTGATTTTCTGATACTTTTATTCCAATGTGAAAATAAGCAAGATCAAGTTCAAAGCAGGTAGCTGTTTTATAACCCCAGCTGGATATTAACTTTGGGAATATTTTTGAYTACTTATCAGTAGTTTTTCTATCTCTTTTCTAATGTAACAGAAACATCTCTCTGCTTAATTAACACTTAATAATGATAACAGTGCAATGAAGCTCACTTATATAGATTTGCCACTTATTTTGTATACTGTACCTACTATAGATTTGCAGAAATAGTTAATAGAAAATACTTGTTTTTTGCCTGTCCATCATTCTTTTGAATTCTGTCTAGTATTAATACCTTCAAGTACTCTCAGTTCTATCTTCTTTTGAAAGTTTCAGTAACTAGGCTTTTTACTGAACCTGAGAATTCTCTAAATGGATTCTTAATRCAAAATAGAAAATGCATCCATAAATAATGGAAGGTGGTAGACCATTGATTTACAACAAAATAAATGACAGTACTAGATGTATATTTACTCCTAGATTTGTAATTGGGTCTATTAATAATAGATGTTAATATTAGATTAAGGATAGGTTGCATAAATAATGTAAAAGTATATTAGAAAGAAGTACAATAAGACTTAGAATTGTAATTTCCACATATGTAGAAGGCATGAATCTGCAGAGCTGGGGAGAAGAATGCGGGGGAATTTGTGATGTCTTGGAGCACACACAGCTGGAAGCCTCAATTTCTAGACTCTGGGGTTTTCTGCGCCTTTCTGCTGGCTGTATTTGGTTTTAATATTTTGTGACGATTTTGCCCTGACTTTTTATTTCACTGAATTTATATTCCATGTTAGACTATCAATGAACAACAGGGACAACATATGAAAGGCACCTCAATCTGTCACTGATTATATTGTAGGGTGTAGGGAGCCCTGCACCTTCCCAAACCTGTCCATTGCATACAATTTAAAGTTCCCAGCATAAAACCTGTTAGCTGAGACTGTTCTGCCCTTAGTTGTATTGGGGAGCTCTGTCTAATTCTGAACTATGGATGTCTTTCCAGATTATAAGAATTAAAAAAAAAAAAAAACTAATTGTCATCCATGTTCCCTAATCTGTGGTCCTCACCTCCCAGTCCTGCTCTGACTCAGATCAGTTCCTTGTCCATATCTAGATATTTCAGATTCTGGTTCTTGCTATGGCCCTATGATACGGCCCTATCATTAATTCAAACTCAGTAATTACATATTCCAAACATGTTTTTCTATAAATTTTTCTTTGGGACTGCTACCCACTCATCATTCTCCTTTGCCATTTTCCTTTCCCAAATTTTCTCTCTGCTATTTTTTTCTTTATCCCCTCCTTTTTTTTCCTCTCTCTCTTCTCTTGCCTTGTCTGCTTCTGCTGTAGATGTGCAAAAGACTTTTTCCAACCTGTACCAGTGCCTTCCTGTTATTTGTCTGAATTTTCATTTTCTTTATATGAACAAAGAACAAGGATGTAACCAAACAAAAAAGACTCACTCAACTGACAGATGCTAAAGGCAGAGGTAATAAGTAACAAAAGAATAGGAAACAATCGTGTATAATTGGGATCGGACCTCTTGTTCTTTCCCCACCTTTTGTTCTACAAATCTGAATCTAGGAACAAAGTCTGCCCTGCTGATTTAATTCGATTGAAATGTTTAGGTTACCTCGGCAGACACCAAAGTGAGATGAGAATCAGAGGTTATGTATTCAAAAGGTCGGTAAAGAACACTAATTGTCGGCTTTTTGAAAATACTGAGAGTTGACAACACAGCCCTCTGGAGCCTAGAAATAGTAAGTAAGTAAGCAAGTATTAGTGTGCTTAGAAAACAAAACTGTAGGTGGGGGACAGCATTTGGCAAAAAGTTGTAAAATAGCTCAACCAGTAAAATCAAATGATTTCATTTAGCAGTTAGTTAACAGTTAACAGTTAGTTACCAGTATTTAGTTTAACCGTATTTACTTTAACTGTTAGTTAACAGTATTTACCAGTTAGGAGATGCCCTGAGGGCTAGCATATGGCCTAAACTTACATACAGAGAAATCTCTGGCGGCAGAGAAGACGATGTAGCCAACATGGTAACTTCAGAGAGATACAGAAAGGACAGCTCTCTTGCAGGATGTGCCTACAAGACACAGTCGTGCAGAGGCACCTGGACTAACTTGGAGTGATCTAGCCCAGATACCAGAAACAGTATCAGCATTCTGTTTGGAATAATTAGTTTGAAAAGAAGGTATGTGCACCTACACAGAATAGTAGATTGCTTCCCATATAGTAACTTTAAACATGAACTCTGTTTTTTTTCTTCCTCTTACACATATGCATTTGCATGCTTGGCATATGGGTTGCTCTTGTTTCACTCACTCCATAGAATGTTTTGATGATGAACACAATGTAAGACTGGTATGTATACAACAGAAAAGAAAATCAGTAAAAATCATATAGTTGCAAGCAACTTCTATCCAGAACATTACTGTAGAATTTGGCCTTAACTTATGAGAGGTTGGGGAAAATCAGTCCATTTTCCTATCTATTTGCATATCCATATACTCAATTATACCGAATCAAAATACAGAAAAAAATATATCAATATAAACAGGAGACAATTAAGTTTAGAAGAATATTCAAGGAACATATTTGCCAAAAATATTTGTGCCCAGAAAAACAGAAATGACATCACTCAGGAAAATATGATCACCAAGCATTAATGACAATTTGTTCTACTCTGGCATGAGTCAGAAATAACTGTATTTACATTACATCTGTGCTGATATTCTCAAAGCATAGATTCTATTAGAGATGCATTGCTTGTCATTCCAAAAAATGCTGTAACAAATATCTTTGTGTTAGATTTGTTTAAAATTGTGTGCAAATTCTTAAAAAATAGTGCTATACTTTTAGATTACAGTAAAGCATGAACTATATTACACACCTGCTATACTACTGAAATTTAGAATAGTCACATATTGATGCACTTTGCTTTATGCAGAAACCTTTTCCTCAGAGGAAAGAAAAACACATTCATCTTTCTCTCTCTCTCCTTCCCAATAACACAGGCATACAACTTTCAGCCTAGGAGAAACAAGCAATGCTCTTAATAAAAGTGCATTGATTCCTGGGTAGTTATTCCTGATTTACACCAGAATAATCGAGTTTAGAATATTTATGTATACTTTGCACAAATATAATAGAGGCAACAATAGTGTCTTTATAATGAAGGTTTCACTGAGACTAGCATTTGAAGCAGGATGCATTTACAAAGTCCTAAATATTCATGTTTCTGATTGGAAAATGTCAAGACTATAATGGAGTTTAACATACCACTGAAAAATTAGAGGAAATAAAGTTGGAGATACCCATAAATTCCTTCATTCAAGAGGAAAAAAAAAAAGTAACACTTTTATTACAATATCTTAGGAGTTTATATTAAGATTTGAGATAAAGGATTTTGAATGGCTAGGTCTTCCAGGTGTGAATGATATTCAGCTTTATGTGCTCACACTTATTAAAATACGTCTCCCAGTATCTCAGTAATGTCTGCCAGCTTGAACCAGAGGATAATGAGAAGGATAAGTGATGAATGCTGCTGCGGATCAACTGTATATAAATAGTTTACTAGGTTAATTAACTGACTGAACATATATTTTGTGGTGCACCCTTGTCTAAGTATTGTAAGTAATATTTATATTTTTACCAAGGACATACTTGTTAGTAAAACTGTCTTCTCCAAATTATCATTTCCATATGAATAACTCAGCTTCTGTAATCAGTGAAAAATGGGTATAAAGCTATACCATGGCACAGATGCTACTCTTTGAGACAGGACAGGAATGAGGATGAAGGCTGATGGTAAGACTCCCAATCAGCTCTCAAGGAACCTCTAGAAATAAGGCTACCCACTGTGTTATTGCATGTACTACTGTCACAGCTGGATACCATCTGCTCCCTAGATAATATGTAAAGGCACTAATTGGCTGATGTGTAAACTGAAAACCTTAGAGGATGTCACACTTCCACCTCTACCTCCACCTCTGCTTTCCTTTTCAATTTTTGTACTAACTTTGTAAGCGAAAAAAAAAAAAGAACTTGATCATCTATCTGGGATTTCCAGATGCTAGTAGCACAGTTAGGGTGGAAACCGTCAGGCTTTCAGACCATACTACTGGTTGTCCAGAAATCCCTGATGAGTGGCCCTAAACTAAATCAACTGTAATCCACGTGTGAAGATTTACTCTATATGAGTCAAACAAATCTAGAGCATCAGCCTCTATGCATTCAATCTGCTCATTGCAGCAAACCAGATATGTTCTCCAGACATCTGATTTTCTACCTGGGCTCAAGTCCACTAAAGAGCATGCACAAGAGAGGTCTGATATGTCCAGACATGACAGACTCAGACTATGTAGTTGCAATCAGTCTGACATGGCCAAAACAGATCTGACATACCGTGCTTTCACAGATCAGTTGTTTGGTAAATGCACACAGTCTTCAGTCTAATTCCTGGATGGTAATATGGGAGTCCCCCTCCTTAAGAACAGAACACTCAGCCAGATGTCCAGAAATCTGGCCTGTTTTTTGAATTTCAAACTGCTGGCAGGTCTAATATTGCACTCAGTAGGGCCTTGCAGAAAGTCTAGCCAGGACTTGAGCAGGGGGGTTGGACTAGATGATCTCCAGAGGTCTTTTCCAACCTCAACCATTCTGTGATTCTGTGGTTTTGTGATTCCATGACTATGTCGTAATGAACCAGGGCTGGTAGTAGCCATTTCTGGATTTGCATATCCCTCTGATCATCTCCAGAGCAGCCAGCATTTCTTAAGGTTTATTTTTTATGCAAATTACAGTTTAGCTTTAGCAAACTGTATAGACATAAGGTATGTAAATATTATCCAATTTAAATTCAGTACTATAGAAAAAGTAAGTTTCCTAGTGCACTAGGAAATACAGTAGCAGGTTGCTATTTATTTTGAAGCTATTTTTTCATCTGTTTTATTTCTCTTACCACTGTTTTTCATATTGTCTTTTCTGTTAAGGACTTGCTGTTTCAGCTATGTTGAGATTTCCTCCAGATTTTGAGTGTATCTCACCTCTAGTCTCTAGCTCTCTTTCACTGCGCATTTCTTTTCAGTTCTGTCTATTCCTCTTTGGCTATACTTATTCTGTTATGTGGATCATCTGCCTAGAAGCAAACAAATGCCTTTCATTATTTCATCTACATGTACCAATATGGCTAAATTCTCTCATACCTGTGATCATATGCAGCACATGCAAACTGTTCTTATAGCATACAGGTGTCATACTGTTCTGGTGGTCCTTCGATACTTATGATTGTATACCTTTCTGACTTTTCTGTTTAACAATAGACACATGTTCTCTCTCACCTGGAGGCATTAAAAGGTGTATGACCACAGACTCAAATGAAGAAGCACAGCAACATCCATGTTTGGAAAATATGTGGGAAAGAGTGTGCTCAGGACTGTGTCAAGAAGTAGTGCTACTTCAAGTTCTTAGTTTTTTCCTTTCCTTGACTTCATCTATACTTTATATCTGAACTGAGACTTGTGGCTGTTTGTGGATGCCGGTCAGCTTTGTACCCAACCAAACCCAGGAACTCATACTTAAAACGCAGTCCAACATAACTGTTTTAACTGATCTCTTCAATATGCCATACACAATTTTTCAAAATGGGAAATTTATGTTGTTACTTTTAATAAAATTTGGTTCTGAACATAAATATGACTATTCTTGGCAAATTTGTGGGTATGTATATGAGTTAGGAAAAAATATTAGATAGCAATGAAATTCCATCATGTAATAGCAACAATACAGATGTAATTCAGTGTAGATATATGTAAAGGGATGCAAAAAGAGAAAATCAAACCAAGCTTCATATATAAAATGATCATTCTGAACTCACCTCTGTCACTTAGAATCAAGATCTTCAGATTTTGATAGATAATACCATGAAAATGTCAGCTCAGCACTCAATATTGGTCAACAAAGCAAGTCAAATATTAATGAAATGAAGAATGGAGCAGAGTTCTAATCAAAAAACCTTATTATGCCATTGTATATATCCATTGTTTGCCCATATCTTGACTATTGTGTGAGTTACGGTTCTCCTTAAAAAGGATAGTAGTACAAGTGGAGATGGTTCAGAGCAGGATACAAAGAATAAAGGTAAGAAACAGCTGATTGAACAGGTTAAGAGTTTTCAGTCTGACAAGAGATGATTTACATGGTAGTAAACCTTCAAAACATATTACAAAATGGTATTGGGAATGCAAAAAGTGCACATTAGCTCAAATGGGAATAACTAAGATATACATTCACTCAAGGGGAGACTAGACAAATACATGAAATAGAAAGGATTTGCAAGTAGATAGAAACCACATCTGTGGAGGAGTCTGCATGGATTTTCCTTGATGCCTGATTCCTGCCACTGACAAATATGCGAACTTTAGCTTTAAAATAATGGATATAGATGTGAAATTAACCATTGAGCTGCAAGGTGACTGACAAAACAAAAAAAGGAAACTAACTGTTGACCCTTTTGGTGATTTGTTGAAAATAATAGCTGAAAGGCATAGTCTGGCTCACACTGACAATAATTGTATATAATCATGGCAAGATGACCCATACGATGCCTAGTGGCAGGTCAAGTTTTGGGAAGTTTGCTGGATTACTCTGGAGGAGACCCCATTGCCAGCTAGAGAGAAGAAGAAGATCTTGCCATCGCTGCCTGCCCAAGGCAGAGAAGCTATGCAGGTAGACCCTGGTCCAGATTGGTATGAGTACCCCCAAATCACTGACCGTCACTGCTTGGAGCATGACTTTCCTGGTGTTACCACACTTACTCACTAACGGGCTGGAAGGTGGTGGGTCAATTAGTGTGTGAACAAGCAGGTGCAATTTATGTTTTTATGACTGTGTTGTTGTATTAGGTTATATATTGTTTGTGTATAATTCAAGCATTAGCAATAAGATTAATAGAAATAGTTGGAATAGTTTTATGTAGTAAAGCATATAACTCAGTATTCCTTGTGTAGTTTGTCATCAGTTCGGCTGTTGTTCTCTGTGCAAATCAATCTTTAAGCTGCAGAGCTTTAGTACCCCTGTGACACAGCTCAATCCTCTCAGGCCTAGAGAGTGGTGGGGAAAATATCATATGTCTAACTCACCCTAGGCATCCGCTTAAGGCCAGTGCTGGAGACAACACAATGGGCTTGATGGACCTTTGGTCTAACCCAGCATGGCTGTCCTTATATTCTTACTTTCTACTATATGAGATTTTGCATCACTTATTTCTCATTTGAGCCAAGGTGAAGAATTTTTAGCCACATCCAGTTCTAGCACTCAGGTGATTGGAAAAAAAGTGCACTTTCTATTCACATTTGACTTGTCTGGGAAAGCCTGTTAGGCTTTACCTGTTTGGAGATATTCTTTGCTTTGATCTTCAGTCCTTGGTATGCGTGTCTGGTGAATTTATCACGTATAGAGACATCTGTCCTATTTATATTTATTTTTTAATTCAAAATTTCTACTGACTGATTTTGATATTTCATTAAATGTTTCTAACTATATGCAAATTAAAAACAGCCTTTTCTTGAATGTAGTATGTTAATTATGATATTAACAGATTATTCTCCTTTAACTTTATCTTCAGTGATTACTTATGCTTGTTTGAATTCATGAAAAAAACAAGGGAAAAGTCTCAGTGTATCAAGACAACTATGTATATCATTAATTATATCTAATATTGTTGTCATTTTTATTGGTGCAATTGTTTTCATGCCATAATATTTCTTCTTCCAAATATTTCAGATCTGATTCTTTGCCAGATTCTCATTTTGGTTTACATATCAGAGCAATGCTACTGAAATCACTGAAAGAGTTTTTCACAGAGATTTCTTACAAATGAAACTGGATTTTTTTTTCCTGTTCACGTGCAGTCTAGTTATAGCAACTTGGGATGGAAGAAGCCCAGGAATTACTTTATTTTCTGCTTGTTCCCTGAAAAATCTATCCATCCCGTAACCTAGCAGCCCTAGCGTGCATCTATTTGATAGTCTTCTTGCTTCCTAGRGAGTCGTTAGTACAAGCTTCTGGAAACCCATCGACCTACATGGAAATTCTTCAATCTATACATTCTTTCTGAACTGAGTTTGAGTTTCTTTATTTAGTGTCTATTTCTTACTGTACTGAAATGAAAGTACCATAYAGCACAACAATAAAATAGCATAACATAACAACAACACATAAACAAAAAGCACATGATTAAACACAAATATTTTAAAATGTTTCAGCTCTGGCACAGGTATGTAACACACTTTTGTAAAAAACCCATTGAAATGAACAGGCTGCATTGGTAAGATGCTGGGGGCTGAACTCCAAAGTAAATGAAAGACGCTGCTCTGTTTGGAACCAACCTCTTCACTGAAATGGGGGAAAAAAAAAAAGTTGCATAGGTATATTGTCGGAGGACGCCGGAGTGGGAGGCGGGCCCGGAGTAACGACGGAGTCTCAATATGAGTATGATCGTTCTCCCTTTATTAGAGCTTACACAAAGTATATATAGACAAGCAATARGCATGCGCTRGYAATAGCTACATGATTGGCTACAGTTTCTGTCCACRCGCATAAAGCGGATATATGATTGGTGCAAGGTTGCTGTCCACGCTCCGTCGACATTTATGGAACCTAGTTCCGTCTAGACTTGTTTACCAGTTTTGTGAATACCTTCTTTTGTAGTGSTCAAGGCYGCTKCAAGGAKCRCTTGCCTTGGCCTASATTCCYTCCCYTACCMTGAAGACGGGATTGCTCATCCCAATCAGATCATGCCCTCTCTCGCTTAACCATTCCTCCACAGTATATCAGTGAACAGACTTTATTCTCTAGTTTTATATTTGTATTTTTATTTTTTTTTAAGAATAAATGTACATAACCAGACAGCTATGTTTCTATTCCAATATAATTCTGGGACAAAAGATGCTATAGTGCACCAAAAAAAATTTTTTTTCAGTTTTCCAGTTTTCCAGTTCCCCGTCCCTAAGTTGTTCAGTTAACAGTCTAGTTTACGTAACATAAATGACTGAAAACTCAGACCTGAAGAAAGCTTAAGCACATCCTTTAGTCCTAGCCACTTACTTGAGTGGGATTATTGTGTGTCTAGAAATAAAATTTTGCTTAAATTCTAGCTGAGAAGGAATATTCATTATATTTCAAAATCAAGTGTAGTTACAGCTGATTGAATATTAGTTGATTATATTATATATTGTTCAGTTTTATTTTATTCTTCCAGTATTTTTATTGGCTGTCAGTGGAATTATTGGACCTATTCCAGTGACACTTGTTAATACATATTGCAGTTTCTCAGAGGCATCAAATCCTTCTAATGTCAATAAAGTACACAAACATATATCATTTTAGACATTATATAGTCACCTGTAGCCATCCTACAAAAGAGCAAGATAGTTAAAATCTGACATGGAAATAGTGGTTTTTAAAAAGACTATTCATTGTTAAATGTAGGACATATATATATATATATATATATGCATATATGTGTGAGTGTGTGTGTGCATATATATACATGCCTGTATGTATGTCACATATATGCCATGCTTGTCTACAAAAACCAAGAGATGTGAATTTTTTAGGCATATGGAAAAATTCATCTTCTTCTTTATTTATTTTTAAGGGTTGTGAGGTCAGTTCTATGTAGCTATTATATACCATTTATTTTATTTACAGACATATAAAATCTGTCTCTCAATCTTCAAGTACTATATAAACACAGTCATCTATTAACGAGATCTCCACCTTCACAGCTATTTTGCTATTCCCACATGAATATAGTCCATCTAAATCCTCCAATAAATAATTCTGGAAGTTTCAAAGTAGCACAAAGGCATTAGGCATCTATATCCTATTAATTTTAATGAGATGTAGGTACCTAAAATTTTCATATTTTTAAAAAAATATGCCTGAGAAAACATTTGGTTTTCTTAAAACCCTCTGTCTTAAAACCACAGCTCACCTAGTTCAGTCCTTGGCAATATCCCAGAGGACTAGAAGCTGCACACATTTTACCCCTGTGAACACAGAATTTCTGTGTCACACACCACTTTATATAATGAGACCACATATACACAGAACATCTTAGGGTAATGAGAGTCAGATGATAAAACTGAGGAAAAAAGTTGCAAGGCAGCTAAAAGCAAAATCAAAATCATGAATGCCTAAAGTCACGGAAAAAAATCCATGGTGGAAATGTGAGAAAAATTCAGAACTGATGAATCCCATTCCAATTCTATTAATGTCAGGACCACAAACTATGCACTCAAGCCTTTTCTATAAGACATATAGAAAACATTTAGCTACAAGACATATTTAAATTATTTATGAGAAATAAGTGTATCCTGTTCCCACTGAATTAAATGGTAGTTGCACCTTTGACTTAAATGGAGCAAGCACGAATCACTACCCTTGCCTGATTCCCATTGAATGTGTACATAACATATAAAGCATAAACTAGATAGTTAATATGAAAAGAGCTGCATAAAATTGATGTAAATCTCCAAATAATTCAAAAAAAAAAAAAAGTGAATGAACTGCAAAGCAAAAGTTCAGAGGGCATTTACATTGTTCTGTCCATACATGGAAATACAGAGTTTTGATGCACATTTTCAACTTTAAGAAATGAAATATTGATAGTGTGAAGCTGATTGTTATTCCAGTCACCATTGTCCTTGTTGATTTTAGCTAGAACTCTCTCCTACTGTCAATATCAGTTTATATTCAAGTATGTCATAGGATTTAGTGACAAGTACAGACAGCACTGAGATATGGTCAGTATAATTTAGTTTAAGCAAGCAATGACCTTGACTAAAGATTTGTCAGACTGTTTACTTATTAATTTCTTTCTGTATTACCATTTAAAGTTAAAATAAAATCAAAAATGGTTAACCCAACCATTAACATTTTCATAGGTAAATATATGCTCATAAAATAGATTGATTTCAGTTGACACATTAGTGTGAATTTCTCTGCTTAAATGTATAAATCTGTAGCAAAATAGCCTGGAGTGAATTGTTCTAGGTCTTCCTTATAGCCCTTCTTTTTCAAGTGCCTGTATGTTTATGAAAGATGCAGGACTGACAGTTGTGAAATTAAATTCTACTGTTTATTTCCTGAACATAGAAAATACAAGCTGGGCAGTGACAGTGAAAGTCTCTGCACACAAACCAGGAACTGTCTCAACTTTTTCTCCAAGGGCGCAGCTCTGCATCTGCAAATGTGCCTGTACCTCCAGCCCCTTTAATCTTCAGGTCTTTGGGTGGAAACTGCCAAATAGGTTGCCGGTTCTGTCCGTGCTCTCCGTAATGCTGACACTTCTCCATCAGACAAGGCATGACTGATTTGTTTAGCATGCTAATTTGTAAGCATTGTTTGTCTGATTTGCCACACCTATATTTCAAGTTAGGCATCATATATCCATATTGAAATAGATATTTCATTAATAGATAGATGTTTTCTATTTTTTACATAATTAATAGATAGTTAGGTGTTACTAAACTTTGCTCTGTATTTTTTATATTATATATATAAATATGCACACATAGCRCATATAAGTATGCACATATCCATACTTATATACATAAAATATACATATAGACATGTATGCATACATATATATGAAATATACAGATAGTGCTAACAAAAATAAGTGCTATTTGTTTGTATAGAAAATTCCTTTATACAAAAGGAAACTAAGCATAAACTACATAATATACAAATCAGCTATCACATTTTCATTACTATTTAGCTGGTGTTCTACAGGAGACTGTATTTGTGAATGCATCTATTTCCTGGACAATGCAGAGCAAGCAAGTAGATAAGAGTATTGTCCTGTATATATATCCTGTTACATTTAAACTGCAAAATAGCACTGCTGTACATGTAATTTTTTTACAAAATAAAATTACTACACAGAAAAATATCATTCAAAGTTTGCAAATACTAGGCCAGATCCAGAGATATATAAATCAGCGGAGCAACAATGCAGCTACAATGATTTTTGCCATCCATTAGTTATGGCAGCCAACTTACTCATGCCAATAAGTCTATAATCTACTAAGTCTACAAAACAGAATRAGTATCCAATATGCATCTATCTAAATATATATGGTTCAGCTGGCATAATAATACATTGTCTTTTTACCTTTTCATCTTACTCCACTTTGCTGGCAATAATAGATTAAAAGATGATTGTGGAAAAAGTCACTGGAACAAGTTACTTTCCAACTTTATGAATAGTGTTGAAGTTTTTAATTTAAAAGTTAGATTCCTTTTACAAAAAAAACTTGGGAAAGTACTGTTCTTTTTGGAATATTTGATTGGTGAAACACAGTATTTTGTATGAGATCTTTAGTAAAACCTATACTTTAAACAGCTTGCCAAAATCACTTCAGCCAGGCATTAAAATAAGAATAGCTATGAGAAGAAGAGTGAAACTAAGATTCAGAGGCAAAGGAAAAAACATTTTTACTGTGGCTTTTCAACAAAGGTGAGCTGTTGGTAGGACTGATAGTTATAGAGGCTCATAGAAGTGAGAAACTACTTAACATAACTGAAAAGGAGAAAAGGACAAATATATTATGTGACAAATGAGCATCATCACCAGAGACACACATATCCAAATTGTTTTATAATTTATGGCCCTTGTCTTAAGTAAGGTAGAATTTGTTTCTTCCTCCCTTACATATGATAAAGCAGTCAACACTGGAGACACCTGTAAGTTACTCAGGTAACTCATATAATTAAATAGATCTGTCCAATCATTTYTGTAGAGTTATTCACAGTATATTTTGAAGGAGAGGAGTTACTTATAAGGAAAATGACACTGGAGTAGATCTGTCAAAGCCTATGAGAACAGTCACTGGGGGTTCCATTTTCTTCAGGATCACTGCGTCAAGAATGAGAGTCTTCTCTTTCATCCAGATCTTAGATGATGATTTCACCCCCTCTATATTGCCGATTGTCTATTCTTCTCCTCTGAACTCCTCGTGATTTAAGACCCCCACACAAGATAGGCTGGAATCTGGAGGATGAAGGGAAAACAACCATCCCTGTCCCTGCGCTAGTCTTATAGATCGTTCTCAGTCACAGTCATGCAGACCATATGCATAACTGGTTTGCTGGGGGGGGGGGTTTGTTTGTTTTTTCTCTCTAAGCAGCCAGTGCAACTCTGTAGAAATAGTGTCCTTCAACAAGCCTTAGCTTCTCCTGGACACTCTGTGAATAAAAAAGCTGGTGGCTGATAAATCCAAACACTACCAAGAAGATATGCAGAGCACTCACTGAAACTTTCTCAGAGAACTGCTTCTTTTTGCTAACATG
The DNA here is from genome assembly GCF_003343035.1 of Apteryx rowi. Classification (NCBI taxonomy): domain Eukaryota; kingdom Metazoa; phylum Chordata; class Aves; order Apterygiformes; family Apterygidae; genus Apteryx; species Apteryx rowi. The sequence continues at coordinate 34,011 of NW_020451240.1, read as the reverse complement.
CCAGGGACTCACTGTTCATATGATTCCAGTAATACTTTGTCAACAATCTGTAATGATTATAACTGGCTTAAGAGCGTAGTGGCTTTCAGACTTCCAGCTTGATATGTCTAGTTTCCCTACAGCTTAAATATCATATGAATATAATGAAGTAGGTAAACTAAATTTCCATAAAAATTACTCCATAAAGGCACCCAAGCAAAATATTGCCCTTCACTTTGTAAAAGCATTAGATTATATAATAGTAAATGTACTGCCCTGATGTTTTTTTTCCAGAATTTGTATTTCCACTGCATTTCTCTTCATTAATTTGTATATTACATGCACAGAGGGACATTATCTTTTCGGGGGAAGATGGAGAGAATCCTGTATGAACTATAAACACCTTATTTTCATTTTAGGTTGATAGACACTATGGAGATTCAGGATATTGTCTATAATAGATACATCCAAGGAAATAATTAGTAGCTGTGGAAGTGCATAAAGGTCATGATTCAGGACAAAAAGTACAAACACAACAAAATGCCACACTGGTTTGAATGAAGTCTAGTAAGGAGAAACAAAGAAAGAAATTGCAGGTGTGAATGATGACAAATTGCATTACTTCTTGAGACAAAAGTGACAGCAGAATGTTATACTCATTGTCATTAACTTTAAAGGTTTACTACTGGTGACTGTTGTTGTGTCATATGGTGCTACACATAAAATCTTCCTTGGCAAATCATTGAAAGTATATATAGTTTTGTTACTTCTATTCACCTAATTTAAAAACATAGCTTTATACAAACTTTATTGCATATTTCAAATTACTTAAAAAAACCCAAACAGTTAATGGCTGAATTTTTTCTCATGTATCAGTAACAATCAAAATGAAATAAACAGTGGCTCTCAGAGAGTTTTCAAGCCTGCAGGCTGCCTTTCTATACTCTCTATTTATTTTGCCCAATTCTTACTATGCAAGCACAGTGCAATGAATACACAGTTTTCTTTTTTTGTTTTTTTTATGAGTACTGTAACTGTCTCATAAAGACTCATTCCTGAGCCTTTTGAGTTATACTTAAGAGAATAACACTGTAGAGGTTATTCTGGACAAAATGGTTCTAATGTCTTGTGTGAAAAGGATTAAAATGAAGGACATGGAGTTTGCAGCTAACAAATATGCTAAATCACCTAAGAGTTGAGAGACCCTGCAGGAACCTGCCTGCTATTGCAAGAGGTAGACACATTTTATAGCCCTACAGAACTCTTAGTTTTACACCTTATGCACCCCCAAAGAAGTTGTTGGTTTTGGACCCCTCCTAGGGGTTTGGCTGCCAGTTCTTAAGGCCAACTCTGATACAGTACAGCCTGAGATCAAACTGCTGTGGAAAGAACTGTGAGAAACATCTGTGAGAATCCTTGTCAGCTCCCCATCCTTCACTTAGGGGATACGCTTCAGCTCAGGCCCTCACCCTTGGTCCTTGCTTAAGCTACATTGCAGCCATATCTGTGCCTGGCCAGGTACTTCACTGATCCCGATCCTGGTCCACTCACTTGACTTCCTGCCTTGATCTTGGACCTGCCTTGTCTCTGTGAACTTGACTCGTGATCACTGGACTGTGGCTGGCCCAGTCACCAGACCTGCTCTGCTCTCCTTGCTCCTGTGGTTCCGGCCTCGTCGGGGAGGTCACTGTCCCTGTCAGCCTTGCTGCCTCCCTTCTCTCCCAGCTTGCCTTCTCACGTATAGCAACCCAATCTTGCTGGTCCCTGCCATTCAGTGGCTGACACCATGAGCTACAATTGAATTAACTCTTCACTGTCCATTATTGCCATTGTTCATTTACAAATAATGTAGCAACCCAGCTCCATTTTTTTCAGAAAAGTAAAGTTTGGGTTGTACACTGGCAACACTTTTTTTCAAATGTCTTCCCATCAGTGATAAATTATAACCATCATGTAATTTTCTCTCTCTTACACATCTCAGTTCTTTACTGGACAGCTGCCCAGATATAAAAATATTGAAGGAAAGCCTCTTATCTCTGCTGCAGTGTAGATTCCTACCTATATATGGCAGAAGTCAGGGTAAGATGGGCCATATACTGATTCATTTTGCTTTTCATCAGCATCAGAACTCCTCATTTCCACAGTGTGAAATTAGCTGGATGATATATGTGTCACATTTCTTTGGTGAAATCTCATCTATTGGGCTAGTTTCTGCTGGTGTGTTGCAACTGGCCTCAGATTCTTAGGACTGCCTTTTCTGGCAGCTTTTAGCAGACACTATACTTGGATATACGAAGGTGAGTTGTGTGTGTAATTCTACACACATGCAGAGATACATGTATTCTGGACTGCTTAAAGAAATCTGTTCAAGATGATTTAGTAGGAAATTTGGACCATGTATGTGTCAATAGTAACCAGGAGAATCTGCATGCTTTGGATGTTTTTTTTTTTTCTTAGGACCTGCTGATCATGCCCTGTATTTGTATAATTCATGATGGTTGAGTCATGACTCATAGACTCACAGACCAAGCTGTATGCTTAGGCGGTTAAAAGGTGCTGTACCTTTCCTCTGGACAAGTCATTTCAAATCTGTGACTTCCTATGAAACATCACACATTCTAACCATTTTTGAAAATCTCAGAAGTCTGCACAGTCAGATAAGCTGTGAATACTTATATATTTATCAAAATCAAATTGATCCTTCCAGCATCTTAGCTTGTCCATCATATATTTCAGATATTTTCCCCCTTCTTAAAAGTACATGGGATTTTCAAACAGACTAAGATTATATATATATATATATATATGCATATATTTCTATTCCTATATTTTTTACTGCTAGTAAACTATGCTTTTAGTCTACCTGCTGTGTTTATTGGTCTGAAACGATAGTGAGAATAGATGCAATTAGAATAAACTCCCATTCAAAAATTGGTGTAGAATGTAGAATTGGAGTTATTCTCCCTGTACTGACTTTACTGTTATGAAACAGGTAAGTAATCACATTTCCCTGGTGTATTACTATTTTAAAAATAACTATCATCTTCATCAATGCTTTATTTTGTATACTAATGTCTACTTAGCTCCCAGAACATCACACTATTGAGCCGAAAACAGATGTTATGAATTTCTCTCTAAAGAAGATTCTAGAGGTTTTTTATTTGTTTTAGAAGGATTTAGGGATGAAAAGATATCTGGCCAAATTATAATCGTTATGTAATTTTCTCTCTCTTACACTTCTCAGCTCTTCATTGGACAGCTGCCCAGATATAAACAAACAAACAAACAAAAAATAACTTCATTATTCTGGCAATAAACATGCTGTAATTTGAATAATAATTCCGAAAGGCAGACTTGATATGAATAGATAGAGTACATTTTTTATATACCGTAAAATCTAATTTCTAATGATTCTGCAAAAACTTTAATAGAGCAGCACAAACAGCACGAACAGGTAGTATTAAATATTAACCTTGGCAAGAACTCTCTGCAGCTGGAAAACCAGTGAGAGCTTTTGCTCTGAGTTTTTTTCTCAGAAGTGATATCTGAAGTTATACTGCAAAAATAACATATGTCATAGCATGTTATGTGGGATTAGGCTGTGTCACCTCAGGAAAAACTCAAAGGAGAAAGAGTCATTGCATGCAGACTTTTCTGGCTTAAAAAAGGAAAATTAATTAAGAAGCAACTGATTAGATAGCTTTTAAAAGTCCTGCGTTGATGTCATTTTTTGTATTTTATTTTCTGAAATGTAGACATAACATCAGCAGTTTTAACTGAAGAGCCATAGACATAACAAACAATCATGCCTTTCCCCCACTAAGTAACAAGCAGCCTTTCTGAGTCAGAAAAAAATACCACAAATAACACAAAATACCAAAATCAAAACAAGGAGAAAGTTGTACTTTATAGAGAGCTGAGGAGAGATGTCAACTACTGGCCTTAACATCTCGGTTTCCAGAAGATGAACAGTATTAGTAAATTAGCCCAGATACATTGATTGGTATTGGTTCAATGCCTTCTCATTAAAGTCTCCCAAAGAATGAAAATAGCCTCATCAATAAGGGAGATAGGCTGCACAGTGCTATAAAAGTAACCTAGTGTTAATCTACTGCTGAATTCTTCATCTGGAGCTGCAATTAAGGCTGAAAAGAAATTCCCCCTTTAACATCAAAATCTAGGTTTCCAAGTTAGGTCTTTTAAATCTATCTGAGATTCAAAATCTCCTGTGTTTCATTTTAGCATGAGTAGGAAACTCTAGGAAACTAGAGCATTACAACAAAGTTTTTATAGTTACGCTTCTGGATGGGAGTGAGAAAATACTTAGAGAATAATCAGGCATCAGGCCACTAGGCCAACATATGGAAGTGTTACTGGTGAATGATTTTATATTGGCCAGGAACAAGGGTCAGACATCCTTACTCATATGGCTGAACCTGCTTGCAGCATTTGATATTAATGATATATATGAGATCCTCCTGTTCTGCTTTACAGGTATAGGCGTGATTATCCAGAATGTTTCTGCATAGTGCTGCACTGCAGCTACATTCTGAATGTACAGTATTCAAAGCTTCACAGCCTGTGGGATGCTGCTATCAATGAGTTATCTTCCTTTCTGCGTTGTGTCGCAGAAAAGATATTGTTTCAGCACAGAAATTTCTTAGCCTATGCCTTTCATTCAATATGAAAAACAGGTCTCTGAATATCCCCACCGTAACTTAGGGACTTCTCAAAGATAATCCTCCCACCTCCTCAGACCACTGAAGCTCAGCTCCACAACAACAACAATAACTTTTTAAAATGTCTTTTTTTTGAAAAAAAGAATTTGAAATGCTGACCTGAGGGCTAAGTATAACATGCAGAGAATGGGGAGTTCTGGGTGACTTAAAAGGGAATTCACAAAATCCAGCGCACTGAGGAGAGAGGTGTCCAAGCCAGTCATAAGACATGTTCAGCAAAGAGGGGTAAAATGTTATCACTTTCACAGGGTATATACATAAATATAGCCTTGAGAACATGCTAATTGGGATTCGCAACTCTAAATAACCTGATTGTGTGTACTCACTGGATTGTAATAGCATACCTACCTGCTGGTTCAGTCTGTTATATTAAAGAAACACAGCCAGAGAGAGAAAGAAAGAAGGAAGCTGCTTGACTGAACTGTGGAACAAGCTTCTGGAAGGAAAGAGGCTTTGGTTCTGGTCTCTACTTCAGGGACTGCTTATACATTTTCCATTAAAGGATGACTGGACAAAATGCATAATTAAAGTCAGGGATGGAGAGAACCTAGAAAGAAGATCATCTATCCCTGTGCTGTGTTCTAACCACTGGGTTGTTAGATCAAAGGTGGATATACTTAGTCTGGATGATTTTCAATGATAAATGTAGCTGTTCTGCTTTCAGCTCAAACAGTGAGGTTTGGGTGGCTTCCGAGCAGTCCGACTGAATCATATACCAGGAGGTGGAGGAAAGGGGTGTGAATGATCCTAAGTTGTCATAGGCATCAGCTAAGATGACTTAAATTATGGATATCCACAGTTCCACAGATTTAGGTGTCAGAGCTCCTCTATAGACAATATCTTAGGTATCTGTATTCTCTCAGACTGATAAGCAGTGAATGGGAAGAAGGAGAAGGTATGTGTGCAAAAATTTCAGTAGTACTATTAGAGTCAAACCACTAAAATAGAACTTAGGTTGTACTTTAGTCACCGGTGTGGCTTTTTATGACTGGTTCAACATCTTTATAATTTTAAAGATTTTTTTTAAGTATAAGATACCAGTGTCCTAATGTAGTAAGATATAAAAATCTTACAAAGGCCCAAATAATTCCCAGTTAGTTCTGGATAAGTAGTGCCTGGAACTTCAGGGGGACAATAGCATATTCATATGGGATTTTCTTTGCAGCAAATCCTTTGAAAAAAATAAATTCACAGTTTCACAAGTATGTAATCTAATAATTATTCCAAACACAGTATAAATGCTTTTCTTATTCAGGTGCTCAGACACAATTACATGAGATGGGGCTGAATACACCAAAATAGAATATATTATCAATAGAAAATGGATTATTCAAGATGATCAGTATTGTAGCATGAAAATTAGGGGCAGAACGTTTGGAATGCGATCCTATAGTCTTAGTTCCTGCAAAACATGAATTAACTTCAAAGGTGTTTTTGCTTGAGTGAGGGCTACTATAAATCAGGCTCTTGGAAAGGAAATATAAATGGCACCTAATTCAACTTGCAATGGATAAATAATTGTCATTATAAGATTCAGAAAACAGAAATGGTACTGTTGCTACCAAAACTATTACAGCATAACATYATCCATGCTAGGTCCTATTTCTGTTAGCACAAGCAATATGCAAGAGCAGAGTAAATAGTGCAAATATTAAAATTCTGATTTAGTCTCTACAATGATATTCTGTAAATACAAGCTTCATCCCCATCCCAGTAAGTTTTATGCATATGCTTAAGAGGACATCAAATTAAGTAAGTATATACTTGAAGCTTAGAAGATTGGTCTTACACTTTACTCGTAACACTTATTATTTCTGCAGAGAATGGCATGTGCAAATGGCTTAGGTAAGTTTGAATCAGTGTGAGAAAAAGATATACAAGCTGTGAATAAGTGTTAGTGGTAAAAAGAAATCTAAAATATTCTTCAATTAATCGGTCTTCTACTGAATCAGATAAGTAATGCATTTCCCCATAAAGAAGAGGGAGAGCTGAGGGAAAGAATTAAATATTTTATTTGTTCATGTTGCATGATCAGCTCCAAAATGCTTCATTAAAACTACATGAAGATTATTATAAATGTAATTTTTGAAGAGGCAACTTACTCTTGTGAAAGAACTTTAAGTCCAGATATYGGCAGACAGTCAGTCATTGTTTGCCTGCTTATATGAGAGCAGTTCTTCACGGATCTCCTTAAATTACCATGACTTCTGCCTTCTCCTGCAAGATGCACTCATGCTTGCAGATATTTAATGCTTAAAGAGGAACAGTAGGAGACAAGCCTAATTCTTATTCCTTATTTAATTTGAAGCAGGATCTGCCAGTAACCTTTTACATATATCCCTGAGAGAAGCAAGCACTGAAACTTTAAGTTCTTTTAGCTTCTAGTGACAGCTTTTTTGGTATGTCTTCACGATATCACTATGTTAACACGTAGCTTGACAAAGGCCCTATAGCTTAACTGTATTGTTTTTAATCTTGTTGGTACTGTTTTCTAGTGGAGTACTTACTGAAATATATTCTCATATTGTCTGGAACTGTTATGGACTAGTTCAGACATTGACATTTCCTTCAAGATGCTGACAGATTGTGGCAGTTTTCTTTAGGGTCYCAAAGGAAAACCTAAGTATTACAGTCATTTAATTTCATTAAGATTTTCTCTTTGATTGTCTGCCATTATAAGCTGCAAACTTTCCTGTGTTTCTAAAAGATAGGACCTGTGAAATTTCTTAAGGTGACATAAAAAGAACCAGAAACATAGACACAATGAAATTATGTCATTACACTAGAACTAACATTTTCTACCATTGTTATCTAGATAGCAATAAAACAAAATTTTTCATATTCATTCCTTGTATTTCTCTTTGTGTATGAGATAAAGCTCCAAAATTAGTTAGAACAGAGTTCTCAGCAAATTAAAAACAAAACAAAACAAAACAAAAACACTCTAAGCCCATATGGCATTGTTCAGTCAAAAAACTTTGTAAACAAAATATTTAAGTATTTTAAAATAATTCAAATTTAAGACACGTAATCTATCCAATTCTTTTGCTTTGCCAAAATTTTTGGTAATTTTCTCCTCCCTGTCTATAACTAATAAATTTGAACCAAATATTGTTGATGCCATTATATTGTTCTTGGGTCTTCATTGTCTAATCTTTTAAAAATAGCCAATAAATACATTATTTCTGAATCATGAAAAAGGTGTAGAAACGGTCTTAATATAGTACCAGAGTATGTAAGTTTTGAAATTGTGCCAGTGCATATGTGCAATACAGAATGTCAAAAACAACAAACTCCCTGAAAACTTTACTCTTTTCATTCAACAACTTCATCAGTGCTGTGGAAGTGCGATGGAAAGCAGCCTAAGCATGTGTGAAGGTAAGTCCGAATTGGGGTGACAAACATCTAGAGAAACAGACCAACAAGAATTTAATGGAGTTCAACAAAGACAAATACAAAGTTATACAAGTCAAACACCATGGACCCCATGAAACAGTATAGGCTGGGAACAGACTGGTTAAGCAGTAGCTTCTGCAGAAGGTCTGATAGACAAATTGAATGTCAGTCAGTCTTGAAGGCTAAGCACATACTGCGTAGCCAAGGGAAGTGGTTTTTCCCCACTGCTGTACTTGTGAGCTTGCATGTAGAATATTTTGTCTGGCTTGGGGCCTGTTGGTACACAACAAGTATTAATAAGTTGGACTGATTTCAGCAGCCACCAAGATGGTCAGGGTCTTGGAGAACATGACATACAAGGAGATTCTGAGAGAAGAAAAGGCTAACAAGGGTCTGAACTGCAGCCTTCAACTACATAATTGGTGGCTGGAGAAGGTTGGAGGCTGAAGAACTGGCAGCTGAAGATGAAGCTAGATTCTTCTCAGAGGTGTGGAGCAAAAGAAGATATAATGGTCACACAGTGCAGCAAAGGAAATTCCTATTGGACATAAGAAAAGAAAATCTTTGTGAGATTGAAACATGTGAGAGGTCAAGCACTGGAATAGGCTGCTCGGGGATGATATGAATCCTGGAGATTTTCAAAACTCAGCTAGACATGGGCCTGAGAAACCTGACCTAGCCTTCAGGTTAGCCCTGCCTTGAGTAAGGAGTTGGACCAAAAGACCTCCAGAGGTTCCTTCCAACCTAAATTATTCTATGATTCTGTTATTTGGAAAATTGCACAATGCTTAGCAGGTTGTAAAATAAAGGGGGAAGTGGGAAAAAAAGTTCTTAGATTTATTGCGACTGGAAGGGTCATTCAATCAGCTAATCAGACTGTCTATCCATATATCATAGAGAAATATATTTCACCGAGCTACAATCATGATACCAATATCTTGTCTTTAGTTAAAGCATATTTTGTTCTTGGCAGTAGCATATCTTTGTGGTGATTTCCACAGAGGCATTTCTGGGAAAAGACCTGGTGAGTAGAAGCACTAGAAAAGTTTGGTAAGTTTTGCAGCATTGCAAATTAGGAGGAAAAAAAAAAAAGAAAAAGAAAAAGGAACATTTAACCACCCATTCTTTTGGTTTCCATTTCCTTCTTTCCTTTTAAAAGGATGTTCAATTTACCTTTTACATTTCACTGAAAAAAGTGAGATTCAATTGTATTGTAGGTTGTCAAAAGGAGAAAGACATTGGAAATAAGGATAATTTAAATATCCAGACTGCAGTGTAGTATCTGCATTCTGTAATTCATTATTTCTGCTTTAATCATTCTATTTTCTCATGTATTTTGCAATGGCCTCAGTTCTGTAAGACAGAATTTATCCTCCTATCTTCATAATTACTGTAGTTTTTTCCACATTTTATGTCAAGGTGAAGGAACTGTCACATCTAAGAACATGTGAAATCTTTACAGAAAATATTACTTTCCAAGCTTTTACCTCCCTTCCTATTTATGCTCATAAAACATACACTAAGCATATGTTGATTTTACACATACTTTTTGAACATTACTTCATCTTGTACACTCTTTTAAAACATGCAAAATCTGTAAATTAGGCCTGTTATTATTCTTATTTGCATTTCATTTAATGTATAATGCTACTGATGGAAATTGGTGCTAATAATACAAATAAAATTAATTGTTTCCATGTTTGCTGGATGAGAATCTAAACTAGACTGGCATCACTGCCTTATTAAAAGCTTTAAGTAACCCATGATATGTGAGATATAACTTGTAAACAAGATTGAGTCAATTCTATTATAACGCTATTAAACGTACTAAGGAGCAAAATTATGTTGGGAGGGAAAAGATGAAGGAAAAGGCAGAAAATGAAACAGATGAGAGAGGAAATCTCATTTCTGAGTTTCCTGACATTAGTCAGTTTATATATAAAAATCTATGTTCTGTTAGCATTCTTTTGTATGGTAAAGCCTTATGCTGTTTTATGAAAGAGAGCAGAGAATGACAGAATGAGTACAGCCAAGTTTGGCCTATATGACAGTATTTTTTTCTTGATAGTATTACTTTCCTTTGAAAGTAATAAAAGTAATCCTTCTGAGCAGCTTAAACTGTGTTTGAACTCTTGAAGGTGGACAAGTAAGAGAATAGGTTGTAAAATTTAGGATTTACAACATAAGCTACAAAATATATTTTCTTAATTAACTAATGATGTAAGAGCAATTAATCAAATTAAATCCCTTGAGGTAGTTTCTGAAGTCTAAGTCAAAGAGAATGTTTGAACTGAATGATTTATACTGGAGGTATGATCTCCTGATTGTCCTCATTTGACTTATCATTGGTGATTAGTGAGTGGAAGTCATTAATGWCTGGAAATGGCAAAGTTTTTTGTGCTCTGTGATAGAAATATTTCTATCCTGTTTTCACCTCTGCATCTTGAATTATTTTTTATGGCCATAGGCTATTTTTAGTTATAAAATCATACTAAAGTGCTACAAATTACAGCACAACAAATGAAAGGGTGATGGTTCTCGCTCTTCTCTATATTCCTATGGCAGCATACAGATGCCTTAATTCACATAAAGTTTAGGTCCTAGTTTGATAAATTTCTACTGCATTAAAGCATCAGTTAAAATATTAATTCAGTGCACAGTGGGAAGGCTTGCGTTGGCTTTAGGCATGAACAAGGATAATGCCATATGGCTAATTCTCAATCTCTATCAGGTATGATGAATTAACCTCACAGTAATAGGTCAGCAAAAGGCAGTGTGATGAATAACATACAGGATGAATTTGCTACTACTTTTTTTCTGCAGCTCAGAAGAGATGTAAGTTACCAAGAGGAGGAGGTTCTTGACAATTATCAGAGTTGTTAAAGAGAAGGTTACAGAGGCAAAGAGTCTGTAGTCCAGGCTTAAATTTCTAGGATGTGAGATATTAAGAAAACCCTATACTATCATTTTCCATTGTAGAATGTTTGTTTTAATTTACTTGAGGCATTTGTGGCACATAATCTTTTGTTCACAGTTTATTCAATCTTGTGTGTGCTTGTGTGTTCATCAACAAAAAATATTAGTTACGTAATTTATTTTAATTATTCATGATGTATCTCTCCCATTAAGTAGCAAATGCATCTTTGACCAGTATTAACTAGAGAGAGATGGAGGAGACCGAATGCCTTCCTGCTGGTATCATCAGCTGGCAGGTATCTAGCAGAAATACTCATGTCACAAGGGGTTGATCTAAGAGAGACTCATTTTGAAAGTGGAACTTCCTCATGAAAAATCTTGGGAAAAACCCTGAGACTCTGAAATGTCTAGTACAGGGAGCAGGGTACGCTCATTTGCTTCCTCCTTCATATATAGTTAGAGAGCTATGACTTTCCAGTAATGGCTGGGACCAGCTGTAGCAGGATGAAGGACTCACGGAAACCATGAGTCTTATGAGACAAAAAAGAATAGTTGATTTGTCAGGCAAAGCAGATATCTAATAAAAGTTTACATGACAGCTGTTAGGAGCTCTCAAGAAATCTTATACCCCGGGAAGAAGACATAATTTTTGAAGCAGAAACATGACAATTGGATTAAATGCAGACATGTTACATGGAACTTTCAGATAAGTACGTCTTCAGTGCCCATACAGATGATGTCAGGATGGACACAGGCCTTAACTAATGTAATTGGTTAAGGAAGTAATTGGGATCTGCTGTCAGGGAACATTCACTGATTAATTAAACTACCTTTCCTGTATCTTGTCTCTCTTTGCCTATATCCAGGAAGTTGCATTCTATGGAGTAAGACTGGCAATTAAGTAAGCTATATTTACATAGTGTCTTTATATTTTTACAGCCTGTTTATACCTACAAGAACAATAGACAGATTTTTTTCCAGTGATAGTATATACATATATAATGTACTTAAATATATATATATATATTTACAGGTCTATAAGAGTTTAGGCATAGCTATTTTTTGTTTATGTTGCACAAAGATATACTTCTAAGCTCTTCACAGTATTTATAAACTGGAGATTAAATAGTAACAACTATTTCATATATAACTTTGATGTTTTCTTAGTCTTAATAAAAACTACGTATATACAAGTCATAGTTTAGTGGAAGAAAACCAGACAGGTCTATGAACTCCATGTAAAGTTATATTCTTCTGCTCTTTCACTTAATTGCTTCTGGCATATATCTTTAATAAATCACTTCTCAACAAAGAGAAGATAAAAATGATCTTTCTCAATGCTTGTTTTTATGTGCTTTTCTCTCTCAATAATATGAATATCTCAATAATCTCAGGCCTTCTCATTAGTTTAGCTTACAAGAATTCTATTTCTTAGCTGACTCAGACATTTAGTTAAATCTTCCCTGTGTAGAACTGGTTTGTTCTTCCAGGAGATGTTGAGATTTCAGAGGGTTGTAGTTTGGATTTCTCCTTAAAGGCGCTTATTAATTTGGCTTTTGAGTGACTATTGCCTTCAGCTCTTTTACAGTATGCCATGTTTACTGATACTATGATTTGCTCCAGGCTCTGTTCCTGCTTTTTTATACCTAGTATCTTCGCTCTGTACAGGCATACCTCGTTTTATTGCACTTCACAGATATTGCGTTTTTTACAAATTGAAGGTTTGTGGCAACCCTGCGTCGAGCAAGTCTATCGGTGCCATTTTTCCAACAGCATGTGCTCACTTCCTGTCTCTGTGTCACATTTTGGTAATTCTCGCAATATTTCAAACTTTTTCATTATTATTATATCTGTTATGGTGACCTGGGATCAGTGATCTTTGATGTTACTCTTGTAATTGTTTTGGGAGGCCATGAACCGCGCCCATATAAGACGTCGAACTTAATTGATAAATGTTGTATGTGTTGTGACTGCTCCACCGACCCAACGCTCCTCTGTCTCTCTCCCTCTCCTTGGGCCTCCCTAATCCCTGAGACACAACAATATGGAAATTAGGGCAATTAATAACCCTACAATGGCCTCTAAGTGTTCAAGTGAAAGGAAGAGTCGCACCTCTCTCACTTTAAATCAAAAGTTAGAAATGATGAAGCTTAGTGAGGAAGGCATGTCCAAAGCAGAGGTAGGCCGAAAGCTCGGCCTGTGGCATCAAAGAGTTAGCCACGTTGTGAAGGCAAAGGAAAAGGTCTTGAAGAAAATTCAAAGTGCTACTCCAGTGAACACACAAATGATAAGAAAGCAAAACAGCCTTCTTGCTGATATGGAGAAAGCTTTAGTGGTGTGGATAGAAGACCAAACCAGCCACAACATTCCCTTAAGCCAAAGCCGAATCCAGAGCAAGGTCCTAACTCTCCAATTCTGTGAAGGCTGAGAGAGGTGAGGAAGCTGCAGAAGAACAGTTTGAAGCTAGCAGAGGTTGGTTCATGAGGTTTAAGGAAAGAAGCTGTCTCCATAACATAAAAGTGCAAGGTGAAGCAGCAAGTGCTGATGTAGAAGCTGCAATAAGTTATCTAGAAGATCTAGCTAAGAGAACTGATGAAGGTAGCTACACTAAACAACAGATCTTCAATGTAGACGAAACAGCCTTATGTTGGAAGAAGATACCATCTAGGACTTTCATAGCTAGAGAGGAGAAGTTAATGCCTGACTTCAAAGCTTCAAAGGACAGGCTGACTCTCCTGTTAGGGGCTAATGCAGCTGGTGACTTTAAGTTGGAGACAATGCTCATTTACCATTCCAAAAATCCTAGTGCCCTTAAGAATTATGTTAAATCTACTCTGCCTGTGCTCTATAAATGGAACAACAAAGCCTGTATGACATCACATCTATTTACAACATGGTTTACTGACTATTTTAAGTCCACTCTTGAGACCTACTGCTCAGAATAAAAGATTCCTTTCAAAATATTACTGCTCATTGACAAGGCACCTGGTCACCCAAGAGCTCTGATGGAGATGTACAATGAGATTCATGTTGCTTTCATGCCTGCTAACACAACATCCATTCTGCAGCCCGTGGATCAAGGAGCAATTTCAACTTTCAAGTCTTATTATTTAAGAAATACCTTTTGTAAGGCTATAGCTGCCATAGACAGTGATTCCTCTGATGGATCTGGGTGGAGTAAATTGAAAACCTGGAAAGGATTGACCATTCTAGATGCCATGAAGAACATTCGTGATTCATGGGAGGAGGTCAAACTATCAACATTAACAAGAGTTTGGAAGTAGTTGATTCCAACCCTCATGGATGACTTGGAGGGGTTCAGGATTTCAGTGGAGGAAGTAACTGCAGATGTGGTGGAAATAGCAAGAGAACTAGAATTAGAAGTGGAGCCTGGAGATGTGACTGAATTGCTGCAACCTCATGATAAAACTTTAATGGGTGAGGAGTTGCTTCTTATGGATGAGCAAAGAAAGTGGTTTCTTGAGATGGAATCTACTCCTGGTGAAGATGCTGTGAACATTGTCGAAATGACAACAAAGGATTTAGAATATGACATACACTTGGTTGATAAATCAGCGGCAGGATTTGAGAGGACTGACTCCAATTTTGAAAGAAGTTCTATTGTGGGTAAAATGCTATCAAACAGCATTGCATGCTACAGATAAATCCTTCGTGAAAGGAAGTCAATTGATGTGGCAAACTTCATCGCTGTCTTATTTTAAGAAGTTGCCTCAGTGACCGCAACCTTCAGCAGCAACCACCCTGATCAGTCAGCAGCCATCAACATCGAGGCAAGACCCTCCATCAGCAAACAGATTACGACTTGCTGAAGGCTCAGATGATGGTTAGCATTTTTTAGCAATAAAGTATTTTTTAATTAAGGTATGTACATTGTTTTTTTTAGATATAATGCTATTGCACACTTAATAGACTACAGTAAAGTGTAAGCATAACTTTTATATGCACTGGGAAACCAAAAAAATTGTGACTTGCTTTATTGCGATACTTGCTTTATTGCAGTGGTCTAGAACCAAACCCGCAATATCTCCGAGGTATGCCTGTATATAAATGCAACTTGTCTCTTGTGCACCCCATTTCTCCCTTTTTTTTTTTTTCCTTTTATCAATCCTCTGAATACGAGCTTACACTTCAGAAGTTTCTGCTCATCCATTAGGCAGAATCCCACTGTTTACTGCTGAATTTTTCTTTATCTGTATATGTTTACTGTCACTGTAAGACCTGTTCTTTCATTACCTAATTTGATTCTGCCTTGTGATTTGACATGTTCTGCCTTTAATATAAGCCCAGATCTCTGTTTCAATTGCTCATCATTGACTATGGGCAACAGTGGACTGGCTGGGTGGATGATTTTGTTGCTTCTACATAGCTAAGAGTGTGAAATATTTCATATATTTCTCCCACTAGGTGGAAATCAACAGTTGATTTGGCAGATGAAGGAGATATCTAGTAATAAAATTTTACTTGACAGCTGTTCAAAAGCTATCAAGGAATCTTATGCTGCACAATGAAGAAATATTTTTTGAAGCAGAAACATGACAACTAGATGAAATGCAGATATGCTACATGGAGTTTTCAGAGGGGTTTGACTTCACTGCCAACAAAGATTTATTTACAGAATGACATTAGAGGTCCAAACAACCCCTATTTACAAGGGCAGACTGTCTGGCTATGTGAATGTATGATATGATATGGAATCCAAGCCATTAAAAAAGGGAAGTGCTATTTCCCCCTCAGTCTTTCAATAAATTACAGACATTTTGTTTTAAAATACAGCTTTAAAATCCTATCTTTTCATAAATAATTCTACAATACTTGTGTACTGTGTTACAGCCTTATGAAAACCAAACAACTCTTCAAGTTGTTTTGTTTTCCATTCCACAAAAGCCTTTTGATTTTGATGATATCTAGCCACAGTCATATGAAGAGTAATAGTCATCAYCTTTATAAAAAGTCATTGATTATTTTCTAAAAAAACTTTTCTGTTTCTCTACACAAAGAATAATGAAGAGGCAACAGAGAAAAACAGGAACTCAATCCCTTAGCCTGTGTCATCACTGCAAGCAGACAATAAGTCAACAGAAAATCAAATCCAGGTTTTATTCTATAGATCAGGACAAGCTAAGCTTTGAGCCCATATGCAGAGACTAGTGAAAAACCTGATTTATATGCTTGTGCAATCCATATCTGTTTGCATTGTCTTTCAACTGTTTGTCTATGGCAGTTTTTCTCTGTCTCCTTTTTTTTTTTTTAAAGGTACTTCCATCTTTTAGCTTATATCTTTTTGTGCAACTCCCAGAACGACAAACTCAATTGTCACAGATCTGAAAGCCATTGCTGACTAAAGCAGTTATATGCACTCTCAATACATATATACATCTAATACATATGGACTAACCTTACAGCTTTCATTTTATTGAAAGAGAGATTCTGAAGTTTTCCATGAGGAAATCTAGTGATGTATTTCAAAATTACAGGTGATTTATGGCATAAATGTATGAGCCTTCTCATTTCAGAATAATTTTTTTAACGTAGGATTCCTGAGAGACTTTTCAGTCTCGCAAATAAGAATTGAATAGGACTGCGTTTCACTGACAGAACCAGGTAGAAGGTAGTAGTAAGACAAACGGAATTTAATTTTCACCAAGCTGAAATTGAAACTATGTTGTATTTCAAAATCTACAGTTGCGCAAGAATACTTGAAAACTTTACAGGAATTCTTATTAGTTCTTATAGAATTCAGCTAAAATAGTAATAATAATAAAATGCTATCATGTTTAAGCCTAGTAACATTTAATTAAAAGGTTCAAACTGTTGTATATTGATCCTTAGTATCATAGGCCCTTCATAGCTCAAATATGGTTTTGCTGAAATTTTTACTTATTTAAAGTATTAATTTCTTGCAGAGATAAGTCCATGTTTTGCCACTTTCTTCTGATGATTTAGATAAACCTCAGTATTCAGCGGTATCACAGAATAATTTGTAAAGGTATGCCATTGTTTCTCCTTTCATTTCCAATGACGACCAGGAAACAATGAGAAAATTAGGAGTGGAAAAGACTTTCAGAGGTCATCTGATGCATCCTCTTTCCTCAAGTTAGGCTGAGCCACTACCATGAGAAGTGTGTCTAACCTGGGCCTATGAAAATCCTCAGTGAGATTCCACAGTCTACTTAACAAACATTTCTCCCTCCTAAACCCCTTTCCATCACACAGGTTTTTCTAATGTCTATCCTTAATCTTCTTTTACAATGTAAATCCATTACTTCCCCCATCTCACACAAAATTGCAAACTTTAACCTGGAGCCCCATCTTGCCTGCCTTCCACTGTTCCTGCTCCCACCATTTTCTTCTGCCTAAAATACTGACAGAAACCTAGGTCTTGTTTCATACATAGGTTCCTCACGCTATCTAAGATGTCCTACGTTATTCTATCTGGCCTCCAGCTATTGCTCCAGAAAGGTACAAGTCCTATGTAACATCTGCCAGGCCATGTGAATGTTGTGTCTACCATAAAGCATTGAAATAGGACTAGCTGTTAATGTATGGACAGCTGAGCTGAACGCCTTACATAGTCTAACAGTGCAACTTTCCTTGAATTTGACTTTGCTGGTAACAAAACTAGTGAGGCACTATCTTGTGCTTTCACCTCCTGTTGGTTTTACACTGTAGGACCTTCCATTGCCGGAAAAGAGGGGTCTAGCCCATTTTATTTACTAGATGGGATCTCATTGCTCTCTCATCCATAAAATCACAGTAACCTCTATGAGGATTCCAGCACCAGGCAACAACATAACCTGCAGAAATCCTATTTCCTTGAGTGACACCTCATTGCACTAAACAAATTTTCATAGAAGGCTGAAAAGTAGAAGGCTGGTTTAATTTTGGATAGAATAGGTGGAGAAGGGGAAGGGGTCTGAGTTAGTTGTAGTTTGTGTGCTCATTCCTAATAATGCAGGTGGTTTTTGTTCTATCACTCTTTCAGATATTACGCTGTGCTTGTAAGTACACAAAGTCATACGTGTGCCTTTCTCACACAGTAAATTATGTTGCAAGTTTCCTGTGTGAGCATTCCTTTGAAGTGAGAAAAGATCAGAATGTTAATAAAACTGACACTTTTGCAGATGGCTTTTAGATCACTTCATTTTAATTCAGGATATAGTTTCTGATTCACTAGTAAACAGAGAAAAGATTAAAAGCAATTTTAAAGGGATGATAAAACTCTGAAAAAAATATTTTTTTCTAATCTTAATTTCAAGTTACTATTTGAATTAAATTATTTTCCCTCAAGTATACAGAAACAATCTACATTTATTTATTTTCTTGAAAGCATTTATTAAAATTCTTAGTAATGCTTCTTTAGCTCTACAGTATTAAAGAATTTATACAGGATTTTATTTATTTTTAAGCTGAAAGGAAAAGATCTAATGAAAAAGAAGATGCAGAACACGGCCAAAGAACAAAAGTCTTAGTCCAAAGGACTATATACACACACGTATATATATTGACTTTTTTCTTAAATATAGTTCATTTATGTTTATCATCAAGCAATTTTTGATCATTTATGAGTATTTAGTTTAATGCATTTAGTTAAAGAAAATAACTTGTTTTCATACCAGAATGCAACTACTCAGTCACATCTTATGTTTATTTCACTTTTGTTTTATCTCATCTGAAGTCTTTAGGGTAGCTTCTCAAAGTTAACATGGCTACTCTCCATTACCCAGCTGGAATATTATAAACTGGGTCCTAATGGCCAGCGCAGGAGGTGAAAACGGTTTCATAGACTACATGGGTAGCTATTGAGTTATTTTCAAAAAAATTAGTAGCTCAAATTCTGCTTCAGAAGGGGTAACATTGATGCTAAAACCACACACCTCTGCAACGAGTGTGAAGTTTCTGCTTTGGAATAAATAGAAAGGAATGGATGGAAATACCTACTTTTCTGTTAATGAGTTGTTGCAGTTAGTGCTTTGAAGAGGAAAAGTGCAACACAAGGTATTATTGTTCTTACCTTTGCCATAATTTCTCTTCAGTGTAATCTTGTGTTG
This sequence comes from Apteryx rowi, assembly GCF_003343035.1. Classification (NCBI taxonomy): domain Eukaryota; kingdom Metazoa; phylum Chordata; class Aves; order Apterygiformes; family Apterygidae; genus Apteryx; species Apteryx rowi. The sequence goes on along the minus strand of NW_020451240.1, from coordinate 14,912 downwards.
TAGCACCTTTATGACTGAGATCATAATTCAACTGACTAGGATTCTGGTCCAGACCATGGGATCCTGGTCCCTGCTGGGCCTGAGACATCAGTAMCCTTCTGAGACAGACCGATGTGAGACATCGTTCCATATCACAATAATGAGCAGCCTTTAATCCCCATCCCTGCCATCTCCTTGTCCGTCCTACTGCCAGGGCGCCGTGCAGGCTGGCTGCTCTGCAGGGAAGGTGAGCAGGAGTGGGGGCGATAACGAGGTGGGCGCAGTAACGAGGCAGGCATGAGCAGTGATTTCAGCAACAGGGATGGGGACATGGAGCAGCAAAGCCGGGGCCGGATCAGGGCTGGAGAGAGCAGATGAAGTCAGGTGGCACCCAGTGACGGCCCAGAAAGAGCACACGTGGCTAATCTGAGATAGCAAAACTGAAGAGAAACTTCTTTAGGATCTGGTTCCACCACACTTCCTCATGTTGAATACTCCCTTAGACTGTAAATAATCTCAGTAGGAGACTCAGACTCAGATTTAATTTTAAAATCAATAGCTATATAAATTTTAAAAACAACTAGTGAGTGGCAGCTTGTGATGGATTATTAAAAAGTAAGGGAAAATAAAGTAGAAAGAAGTTCTTTAAATGACTGAATTTTGTTAACTCCAATCTTTACTTTTCATGAGATTTTCTTCTCTTTGCAGAAGAAAAACAAAACAAAACAAAATGAATGCTATTCCTTTGCAGCATTCTACCCTGGAGAATTAGAAAACTAGGGAAACAGGGAAATTACAATTAAAAAAAAAAAAAGGAGGATGAGAAGGAAAGGGATAGAAAGAAACTTTTAAATAATATGGTTACTTCAATACCTATACAAATAAAGGAAGAATTACTAATGTATACACACAGCATATGGGGGCTACTGATTTGAATACAGGGCTAAGACTAAAAAGGCATGAGTTTCTCAGCTGTAGCCCCATTTATGAACCTGATTCACATCTTCAGATTAAGCAAACCACTTTGGTGAAATTCATTCCACTTGCATGAAGCCCTAATATTTGACCTGAATGTGAATAGGCCATGCAAGGATTTAAGAATATAGATTGCATTAAATCTCTCCTTGTCTGTAACTTTAGTTTATAACTGAAATAGTGGTGGATGATAAAGACACTGCAGTTCTGAACTCCTTCCATCTTACCCTTTTAATCTATGTTAAGATTATCATTATTATCTTTCTTGTGCTTAACTGGAGTACATATGCAAAACTGCACAACTACTTCAGCAGTTTTCTCACTTAGCCCTTATGTAAGCCTGAATGGGATCCTGATTTTTCTAATCCATTTTTTCAACCTGTAAAACAGGACTAATAATGGTCTAAAACTCTTTTCACGTTGGTTATGTAAACAGACAAGACAGGACCTGAAGGATCTAAAAGATAAAATGAAGATTAGCTTGCCTTTTTACATGTCTCTACAGTTAAAATAGTTCAATTTCTCCTCTTGCTTTATGAGTTCAACCCATCCAGTTAGAGAAATGGTAGATTGTTGTTAAGGGTTATATTTGGAATCTTTTGTTAATTACAGAAACTCTAAACCTTATTGACAGCTCTTGGAATTTGGTAATCCCTCTAGGTTTTTAAAATAGAACATTAGTTTTTCTTCTTTTTTTCTGAACTCCTCACTCCTCTTCTCTCCTTCTTTTCCTCTTAAAGCCTTTACTCAGAAAGCCTTGCAACATGATATGAAAAGATCTTCAGATATACTTATCTTTTTATTTTCTAATGGAATCCTTGTCCTTACAATTATAAATTGAATGAAACAGTTCTGATTAATTGTAACTGGTCATAATTCTTGAAATATAGCTTACTATGTAACAAATGAATGATGCAGGAAATATGGTGCTGTTCATTCTAAATAGAAGAAAAGTATACAGAGATCAACACTTAAGCAAGCTCAGTACATTGGTGATTTGATTATACTGCTTGTTCTTTGAACTGATAGGCACTGATTATATTATAAACCTCTTTTAAATGGTGTATCTATTATTTTTGCTCATTAGTACTGTAAATAAAAACATGTTTTCTTCCAAGAATGGTGAGCTGAGTTCTGGTATAATGATTTCCTGTAGAAGATAAAAATAGAGAACTTGATCTGTTAAGCCATATATGACATTATATGTATTCACTCTCAGCCTTTTGTCCCGCTTGAAGAATCCCAGTTCCCTTCCTTGCATAAATTTTACCCAACTGAAAGATAAATGCAATTGATAAAAGAGTGAATTTCTATTTCATAACTTGCGGATTATTAGCAAATCTCTAGGCAACTTCCATTACTAATATATTTGATAGTGTGGCAACATGCATCTTAGAGATAGAAAAATATCAAATTTCTATTCACTTAGCTAATGGTTAATATGTTGACGCAGATTACTTTTGATGTGTTTCCTATTCAACTTTTGTTGAAATTGCACAAAGGAAAAAATACTAAACAGAAGATGGATACTTAAATATATAACATATAGGTGGTTCTTTCTATTTATCTTTGGCCTATCTGGGAGTTTATAATTTTTTAAATCCTGATTCTTATTCTCCTTATTTGATCATTTTGCTAGCCCAGTTGACCCAACTCCCAAATATTAATGTTTCTGTATTTTTTTATAGAATTATAGGAAATAATCCAAAGAAGTGATTTATGTTCCTTAGAAGAGGGTCGAGAAATGCAGCAAGAAGGATGAGGATGAGGAAGTCCTAAATTTAGATTGCTTCCTAGAAGATATACCATAGGAAGAACACATAGACAGGGAAATTTGGGATTCTGGTTGTTTTCTTATTCAAGCTTTTTAATGATCTTAGTGGAGGAAGGAGAATATCATTTGGCCTTAAGCTTTTTTTGTCTTTTTTTCCTAATTTGGCACTCATTTTAAATACTCTCCAAACAGCCTGGAGGTAGTCTTCAATACTAATGTGGGAAAATAAAAGTTTTTACCTTCAATATCACTTTGTTTGGTAGAACAAAGAATACTCTCAAAATCTGAAGTAATCTTTTTATTATTTCTGTTTACTGACATGTACATGAAAAAAAAAAAAGTGGAAAGAGTTTCTAAAATCAGGAAGTGTTGAAGTCCTATTTCCCACAGGCTAAATAATATCAAGGTAGTGAGAAGCTGAAGTTCCTGAACCATCTGCTTCACACTGTTTGCGGGAATGATGTGGAATTGTCTTTATCTGACCTATACTCAGGAAAATTATTCTTGCTGTGTTACCAYAGACATTTCAAAACCAACTTTTCTCCTTCAGAACTGGAGCTTGATATTTGAGACTTATTGAGTGGTACCATGTCATGCTACTACATATGTCCCTCTTTTGGGCACAGAGACATTTAACAGAAGTTGTTCTTTAATCCACAATAGCAACAGATAAAAAGAAGAAGAGAAAATATTTTAAAATTTTTATAAAATATTCTTGTCCAATGATTCTGAGACCATAGAATAGAATCTGCAGCTTGGTGTTAGCACTCCATACTTCTGGGTTATTTTGGATAAACTGTCAGCATCAGCGCTATTCAGAACACTCTGGGATCCTTCTGGTACTGACTTGACTTTTTTTTTTTTTTTTTGACTTCTTGACTTTTATCTCATGTACTTTCTATTATCTCCACTGTCAAGACTACAAACTTCATGTCACCTTTGTGTTGATTTTGCTAATGTAAATCCACTCCAGTGTTATACTGCATCCCTTGTAGGTAGCTCATGGCCTTGTCATTCCCTTTTCACTTACCAATATTTTATTATGCAGAAGGTTAATGTCATGTGATATTTATGAATATTGCCATCTTCATTTATGGTCAGAGTTTGGTACTTGATTTTATCTTTCAGTTTCATTGCTCTTTAGAATTAACTCCTCACAAGCTTTAACTGTCTAATTTTAACTTTGCTTTACATAACACATTGCGCCACTTATGCCTTCAGTCTCCTCATTTGACTTTTGCTTTGGAATTTTCTTTCATTTCATCATTAAGGGATCAGAGTCAGGCCATGGGACAGAGCAAAGCCTAAGACCATGTATTTAACTATCGTGTCTCGCTAGTCTTGTCTTGTCTTGTCCCCACAAACAAAATTGCATCTGATCTGATGCTGGGTTGGAGAAGAAGGAGACCACCGTATTTCTGCAGAAAATTATTTGGCAGCAAGCATAAAGATTCCGTGTACTACAGTATTCCAAACTTGGTGCTTCCACAAAGACACCAACATCTGGGAGAGTTCTTGTGTGCAGCACTAAAGGTCTGAATTCCTTGTCCAAGGATGGTAAAGCGCAGTCTGATATGAAGAAGATGTTCACTTCATATTCTCTTCATGGGGTTTTTGACTACATTCCTGAACCTGGATACGGACATAGCACTAATGTATAGCAGAGATTTCACAATGGTTCTAGGTCCATTCATCTTCTAATGTGGCTGGGGAACTTGTGGATGATGACTGGATCATCTTGGGAGATGAAGGTGGGCTGACTGAGCTTGCAAACCCCAGTACATATTCCAGTGATGTAAAAATCCCAGGATCAAAACAGTGAAGATATTACGAATGATCAGTGGTGTTCTTACCTAAAACCTCTGCTTTTTAGGCTCGTGTCAAGAATTTGAATAGACTAGACCTTGGAGGGCAACTGCCTACAACTCCATATGGTGAAATAGAAAATCAAATCAAATCAAATCAAATCAAATCATCTTTTTAAACAAAAGTTTTAGATTATTAAAATGGAACAAATAACTTTTTAAACAGCAACACTCCAAGTGAGCTGGTAAAGAACAGTAGAAATAAAAAGGGTTTGTAAATTCTCCTCTTGCCCACCAAATGCTTGCAGTCACTCAGTGACTTCTGGAATTGCTCAGTCCTTTCTACTCCCTAAGAGGATTTTTCTGTTGTCTCTGAGGTATGGCTGTCTGCTCCAGTCAGCTTAAAGGCCATTCATGAGCTACAGAGTTCCAGCTTTTTACTGTGTCTTTCCCTCTTTTTTTCTTTTCCTGCAATAACCTACAGTCTCTGTTTTTTTTTTTCCCCAAAGGATGTTCAAAAGACAATAATTCTGTCTGTCCTTCAAGCACGTTTCACCTTGACCTACTCTATTTTCAAAGGAAAATAATACACAACTGAAAAAAAAAAAAGCTATCACAAGTCTCTTTTCTTCTTTCTTCTTTTTTTCTTTTTTTGATGGGAATGATCTAATATTGCATGCCGTTACTACTCCCCAGTGCTATTCCAGCGTGGAAACTAGATCCCTAGGCCTGTATCATGTAACAATTGTGACTTGGGAATTCCTATCCTAGGAATATCCACCTCCATTGATGGTACCCACATCTCCACATCCATTGTTGGGATTTCAAAGGCTGAAGGTGAAGACCTGCAGAAGCTTCTTCTTGGGACTTAAATGGCTGCTGGGCCTGGAATTCAAGGAACTGTAGGCTTAGAATGTGAAAGGATGAAATACTGCAATTTTAAGTGCTGCCTGGGAAAGTAGCTACTGGAGAAACAGAAGTGGAAAATCTTGGTTTATTGTTCAAATTAGAGGCATGAGAAATTCATCATTACTGCAAAAATCTGTTAATATTTTGGATAGCTACCAACAAGGCCATCTTTTGTGATTTGCCACTTGTGATTCCCACTGCAGAGTAAAAGCTGTGGCTAACCAAGTAGTGGCTCTAGTTCCAGCTGACCCTCATGCTACAACCTTTCCACCATTTCATCCTTCTTTGCAAGCAGTACAGGTCATAACTCAGAAAGGCAATCTGTAAGAGGAAGTGGAAGCTTCTCCATTGCTTATGCATTTGGTGAAAAAGCACTTCCTACAATCATGTTACCTTGGCATTAATTGAAACATTCCCACTGAGGGACAAGATTGCTGATGAATGATTAAGAGCCAAAACAGTGGGTGGTGGGAAGCGAGGGGAGCACATTTGCCATGCAAAAAGAATAACTTTAAAAATAAATAACTGATCAGGAGCAATTAGTGCACTGAGTGCAAGGACATGCCACCATAGTACTGTGTAGGTTGAATTTGAACAAAGGTATCATGCACCTTGCCAGCTGAAGGAGACATCAACAAAGGCCATGTCTAGACTAATGTATTTTAAAAATTGCAGGTCACAAGCCCGGACACTGGAACTTGATTGTTTTTACCGCTTTTTTTAACGATATGCGGTTGTAAGTGTTCAAGGCAACTTTTGAACTGGCCTGCTAGTACATTCTCCGTCAATTTCCAAACACAGTTGACAAGTCCAGACCAGGGACTATTCCCAAAACCCAGCTTTAATGCAGTCATCCTGGGCTGAAGGTAAGAGACTGTAATAATAGGGACATGACCAAGCATGCCATTAGCCTCAGTACTGGTCCTGGGTGTTAGGAGCTGCCAAATCTGATAGAGCAATAGATGTGAGGCTGCCATAACTCCATGCCCTCAGGTCCAACCAGTAGTGAGGCCGAGCATGTACCCCTTACAGGCAGATATGCACAAAATACATATATACGTATATGCATATATACATAGCTGGCCATACTGATCAACAAAGGCAGAAGTCACAGCACTCATGCAGCATAACCAGCACCAACTCTTCGCCTCTCTAGCTGATCAGAATAAAAGCCCATTAGTGGAAAATATATACATATATATGTATGCATATATAGAGATATTTGTATACACACACACACACACACACTTATACATATATATACAGGTATATACATATATACACTATGGATTCCTCCAGTAACTGGCCTTAGACACACAGCCTATCCAGTAGCTGGCTCCAGATCCCCAGGTCTCCCAGTTGCCTCACATACAAACACACACATATGCAAACAGGTCTCTCCAGTAGCTGCTCCAGACCTGTGACCTTACCAGTAGCTGACCCCCGGATCCCTCTGGTCCCTCCATTATCCAGCCCAGACTTATGGCCACTCCAGTACTTGGCTCCCAAACCTCTTCTACTCACCTGCTGGTTTGATGCTTGCTAGCCATCACCCACACCGATACGGATGCACCCACACAATACACACCCACTTTGGTTTCTCCAGTTGCAGGCACCCCAGGCTCACAGCCCCTCTGACCCATGATCCCCACTCCAGTTGCAGCATTCAGACCTGCACACACACATATAGAGTCCTTCACAGGGTGCATCTTCCTTAGTCATCCTCCCAACTTCTGGAAGTCATTGGTTTGGGGAGTTTAGAACTGGAGGTTGCATCTGGATCACAATATCAAACGGTGATAGGTAGAACTATCCTCCATGAATTTACTTAATCCCTCTGGAATCCATTTACAATATTAATTTCTTTAGGTTCCTGAGACAGTGGTTTCACAATTTAAATGTATGTTATGTGAGGGGAAAAAAATAAGGTTTTGTTTGTTTTTAAAACTGCTACCCAGTCATTTCACTGGACGTCCCATAGTTCTTGTAACAGCATGAAGTGCTTTGCCTGTTCCATATTTCTCAGGATTTTATAGGGAGCTATCCTATAGAAAGAACTGAACTACATGAARTATCACATGATTTAAGGCATTAAGGGTTGACGCACTGATTTAATGCTGTTCCCTCTTTTATATCTCAACTTCGACCAAGTCAAGAGAATAATTTGGTCTTTGTGCCAGTCTTATAACAGCTATTTTTTAAGGCACCCAACGAGAGAATCTGATGCAACATGTTTTCTGATGGTAACATAAATAATTGAACTGACATTCACCAACTTATCTCATATATGTCATAAATTAGTTGAAGAAGGTTCATAATTGCCATCTTAGAATGAGGTGTAGGTATATCAAATATCTGGAAATCTTTTGCCCATAAGTATTATGAATATCAGCACACTTAGTGACAACTGACAGCCTTTCAATCCCTAAAATTTCTAGGAGACAATAATTCAGCTTCTCTTGAACTTGAATTTCCAGTCATGACTATTTCTACACAATTTGTTATTTTATTCTTTATTCTTAGCTGTAATATATAGTATACATACATCACAAACTATGTGCTGCATATAGTTTAAATGCATATATATGTTGCATTATATTAACATAAGGATACATTTGTACTTATTAATGCATATATAAGTGTACATATTTTTCAACATTTCAAGGTTGAAAGACTATAAAATGCATTATAAAAAGACACATTTTAATAACAAAATAAACTTCAGATGTGTCAGTTTTTCAGAGCTACAGTGGTTTTATTTAATCAGTTTACAAGGGTCTGTACTAAGCAGCAGTTACTATGGAAACCTGAGAAGATTGGAACTCAAATAAATGTATTGCTTAATAGTGTGATGCTGAAGGCTGATATTCAGAATGACAAAGCTGGTGTTTAGTGATCAGGAGAACCATCTAAATTAAAGAAAAAACAATCAAATAAAAACAAAAATCTACCCTCTCCTCCTCCCCCCCCCCCAAATGAGGAGGATTAAAACAATAAATGAAAAATGAAGTCTTAGAAGTAGGAATAATATTGTGCTATCAGTAAAGCAAAGCAATGTGCTAACAATACCCAAAAGAGTATTTGGAGATTAGGTGGTGATGTGAAAGGAAATGTTCAGTGCGTAAAATGTAGACAGAGCTCTTAGAGAAGAGTTACAATGACAGTATGGTGTGAAGGGAGAATGCCATTAATGTATCTCTATGTTCACTAGCAGAGATACTAAAATAGCTTGGCTTTTAGTGCCAGCTGTTCACTAATGGCACTTGACTCTATGACTCTATTTCAGTTGACACTGAGTATGCAGCTGCTTGATTTCTTCCATGATTAGCAAAGACAGAGGTTATTTAATGGAGGCTATGTCTCTGAAACACCATCCAAATAGACAGAAGGAGTGATGGTAGATTGGAGTGAAGGCACAAAGAGGTGACACAGGCTCACTTGACTTGAAAGAGCAGAATTGTATTACCTGGATGTGTGACCTAGGGCTCTTTTATGTCTCACATTACTCTGAGTCCCTGAACTTCACTAAGTATTGCTGTTGTGGTATATAAAAAGGAGATGTACTTTTAAAATCAAAACAAAGAAAAATTTAAGCAACTTGTTATTTTATTCTTTTATCTATTAAAATTCTTGAATTTTGAGCTTCCTAAATGTTTTCATTTTCTATTGTTCTTGCTTCCTTAGAAACTAATAAATTATTTTGCCCACTTCCATGATAGAGGAAGAACTCTTGCTGAACATGTAAAAAAATTGTAACCCATAAAATACCCAAGGTATTTTAATTCTTCTGCCTGAAAAACATCTGAAGAAAAAAGTTGGAGATTCTGTTTTCTTAGGTCAAAAATGTCAGAAATACCCTCTGAAAACCCGAGAGGTTTATCTAGTGCATATGAAGAATTTCTGAAGTTACACAAGTTTTATAATCATTTGATAAAGAGGAGTTACAATCCTTAGTAACCCAGGTTATGTGCTGCCTCATAATTGTTCAATTTGCAAGTCAATTGAGGTAGACCATCAGCATTCTTTTTGCTCTTGAATTTTTTTTTTTCTGTTGATACTCTTGCGGCTATACAATAAGATATCATTTTTGCCTCCGACTAATGGATTGCTGCCTGGGGCACTGATTTAATTATGCAGAGTATAAACATTAAGACATAATTGCTTTCTTTCTGATCCTTCATCAGAACTTCTCTTTCTCTTTTTCTTCTCTATTTTATAATGCTAAATCACTCCAGTTGGGAATGCAAATGGTTTTCCAAATTTAAAATTAAAAAGCATTCAGTCAAGCAAACAGGAAAGAAATATTTACAGCTTGTGATTTTGATGTTAACTTGCCATTTTGTTACTAATATCTCTGAAAAGGCACATTTGTTTTTTGTGCTTAATAGAGTGAGGAAGGTTAGAAAGAGGAACTCTAACTACAGATCTTAACATGGCATTTCAATTCTATAAAGGTGACTTCTTAAAGACTGTTGTTCGATAGATAAGGGATTAGTTTAGRAAAATTTCACTTCTGGATTGTGTATGAAATTAAATTTACATTCAAATTAATCTGCACTGTTACTGTATCCATTATCTGCCATCATTATCCATTTAGCCTTCCTCTGTCTTTGACATGAGAAAGAGTCTTACTTTGTTATTCATCACTGGTTGGACAAAATCTGCAGCTTCATTCTCCATCTGCATTGGAACTGAAAGCTGGAGATCTAAACCCTTGGCATTTCATTCTATCCTTTTTTGTACTTACTCTATCTTTTAAATGTCAATTTCCATATTATTTCACCTAAGCAGCTAGGATTTTAGCTGGTAATCTGCCAAAATGTCACAGCAGGAACAGATTTATACACATTGTAGACCTCATTCAGTATAATATTTCTCAAATATCCTTTTCCTGATTAATTTTATTCTTGAATGTTGTTTCCATTAGGAAGTTCCCAAGCATTTGCAGTACTGATAGAAGCGGCTGGCTGTCATAGAATTTTCATATTCTTTATGCAGGAACAATGCTGATATTTGATAGATTTCTGGCATATGCATCATCAAAGTAGTATTCTGATACATAAACTAATACACTAGCCGAAACATTTATTTCTTAATGAGCTAAAGACTGGTACTGCTCATACTTCCAGCTTATTACTTGAACAAGCTCATAAAATCATTTTACCAGCATCAGTAGAAGCAATGTAAAAATGAATTAATTTATTAAAGATGGAAGATTTATCTTCCAAATTCACATTATGGACAGTAAAGAAGAAATAACAGAACTATGAGGACATTTAAACATCTGACAAAAAGCACAGGCATTAAAAATGCTCTTCATAAGGTAACAATAGGATTTGATGCAATGATTTAAATGATTGTAGAAAATAAACATTTTTTAGAAAGGACTRCAAGAAGCAGGAAAAAAATAAAACAAGAATGAAAAATATGAAGGAGTAAAAGTGTATTCCTATTTCRTATATTTTGATGCTACAGCAAAAATGTGAGTGAAGCAAAGGGAGGAAGAGTAGCCTCCATTTTAGGAAGAAAAATGAGAGAAGATTTAGAATTGTGATTTAAATCTGCTATGATTTTATTGARATCACATTTATAAGAAAATACAATTTTAAAAACAGAAAAGTACTTACAGAAAAAAGAAAATGTATTTAGAGCTAATTGTTCAAAAGCACTGAAAAAGAGTAAGAATTTTTGCAGCAGCCAGTGCAGAAGGCAGAAGTAACTTCTGAAGAAAACAGCAGTTTAATTTTCTCATTTCTTAACCATCATGCAAGAGAAATGGGAAGAAAAACAAAAAGAGATATTCTTCTAAGAGTCTGAACCTRCTACTTAAAGTAAAATAACTTTTCAAAAGAAAAAGAAAAGAACATCTGGGAAAGAAAAGAAAAATTTTTATATCTAATAGCAAGAGAGAACTCCACACCAGCCCACACGATTTCAACAATGCTGGAACATAAATGTACAGATGTTTTAAGGAAGAAAACATAGTATAAAAGCTGGAGTTTAGTTAAGCATTTTTCATGTAAGATAGTTGGACTTTTTCATAGTTTTAAAATGATCAGTGGAAGTTTTATATAAGAAACCTTCACAAGGATCCAGTCATATTAAAATTTCCAATCCATGCTATTGTGAAAACAGGATTTGAAATATTCTTTGGAAAATATCACAAATTTCAACCTAAGACTGTACGATTGTGCAGGAAGCCCAGTTTCTCTTGGAAAAGATTTATTTCTGGGGTATAGATTCAGCGATGAACTAATACAACTGCAGGTCTGTAGGGTTAATCTTTTATTGGACCTTTTGATCTTGTCATGTCATTGTGGATGAGAAATTATTTCTTATAATAAAAAGGATTATTCTGTTCAGTGTGTTACTGAGCTAAACAAGATTGAAGTTCACCCATCTGTATAGAGAAATCTTGAAAATAAATATTAAAAAGTTTGTTATACCAAGTACCTTCTTATTATATAATATTATATTATCCATGCAGCATTCAAAATTGAGTTACCTACTTTAGCCTTTACTGAATGAGATACCAAAGTCAGAACAAAGTTTTATTTCTGCATCTTCAAATTCCCAAATTAGCATATTTACTAAGAAATTAAAAGGTTATGTATCTCATTAAAAAGATTGCATACGATTTTATATAGATGATGAATACATTTTAAATAATTTTATATAGTATATATTTTATAAAATACATTATCAAAAAATCCTTCTTCAGAATGAACAACAGGAACATTTTGATGTGGAGAATTGTTCTGTTCATGCTGCCACCAGTTTCAGCACTGCTTATCTAGAGCTGACTTTAACATTTAATTTTTATTCAGCATTAGATTTATTCATCCATCCAAAAAGCTTTTAAAATACTAATTAAAATGTAAAGATGCTGCAGATAAGCCATACTTATAAATTCTGTCTCTCTGAATATTCTTCAATACAATTATGTTTACTTTCAACTTTTTTTTTTTTTTAAGGCTTATGGTAGTTATTTTGCATCAATGAAATGTGATATCCCAGTCATACAAAGAGTAAGAGTTGCTAAAGGCTTTTTTATTATTCACACATACACCTCTTGGGTGCATTTAGATATATCTTGCAGATGTGCAACTGAGACCTCAATACACAGTTAAATGCAAACAAACAAAATCTCAATCCTATATGGAATGCTACCAAGGTTGGCTGAATCCACACTGATGCTCATTCATATACATCCAGCTGCAGTGGTATGGCCTAGATACTTACTCTCCAGCATATTTCTCCTGCATGTTTTCTCCTTAGACTCAGCAAGCACTCTCTATGCAAGGACATCTGCTCAGAAATTTCAACATATACGTGACCTAATGAGTCTCTGTATTATATGGATCAGAAATATGAAAGTCTCACATTTAATTTAATTTGAAATTTTAAAATTACTAGATTTATTCACATATATAGCCTCCAGAGTAATTCTTTCTGTTGTGGGTTTTGAAACAATAAGGGTAGCCACTCTATTCTGTTAGCTGCTTATCCTTTCATATGTTATTTCTGTTCTCTGACATTTATTTTAGCACTCAATTAATGTTTAAGTTTTAATGTTATTGCCTTATTCAGTGACCAACTGACATGCATGTAGTATATGAGAACATGGGATTTCTTGCCCTTCTCACTAAAGCTAGGTTTTCTCAGAAATAACCAAATGGGTTACATAACTTCAACTGAAGAAGTATTTAGTTCCTCAAAAGAGTAAACAAATATTGATCATAAAATTCAGGAATCAAATTATCAAGAGAGTCAAAATGACATTGTAAAAGAGGATTTAGACATATACATATATGTTCATACTCAGATCTAGACTGATTCTCAAAATAGATGGAAAAGCTTTGCTTAAATTCTGCTTCCCATTCTGGCTTTTTATTATCTTCATCATAGGCTGATGAAGTTCAGATATCTTTTCTATTTAACATACGGAAAAATCACTAAGAAACAGAATATATATTGTTTATAAACACAATTTTTATAGTTATTTTAAGGTTTTTAAATAGATATTGGTCACCACTTGTTTTGACAGCTACTTTCTATGTAGCATTTTAATTTATATGAAATTGCATTTCCAGTATTAGAATAAATCATAATCCATTTACTGAAATAAAATTCCCTGATCTTGGTGTTGGGCACATCATTGATTTTTTACCATATAGCAAAATGATCAGTAGTATGCCATTTAGCTATAATTAGGGAATTTGTGTGCAAACAGATAAACATGCTGATTGTGTGGATGACTAAATTACTTTCCAGGTGAGACAAACTTTGTATAAGAAATTGTAGGTTAATAAATATATCTATTTTAAAATCTCACAAAAGAACATCGAGACTAAACTAGCATTAGTCACAGGATGGTTACAAGACACTGATGTGAAAAGGACAAGTGAAATTCTGGGGATCTGATGAGTACTGAACTAGAACAGTTCAGACTGGGCAGGGTGACAGACAGAGCACAGGGATGGTTATGGGTGCTACAGAAACTACAAGCACATCTACAGCAATGACTGTCACAGAATGAGCTCCTCTGAGCCATGTATGGTCCAGTCCTGGTGCAGAGAGAGCATAACTTATGTAGAATTATGTAACTTTCCATAACATAGACCCCAAGTGCAACCTCTGGTAGGGGATCATGTCACATTTGGTGTGCTTAGACAATAGAGCAGAGGAAGGGCCCTTTGAAGAGATATGTCCTAAAAAAGTTCAGCTTGCTTTGCTTYCTTGGGCAAAGGCTAGGAATAGTATTATTGTTATACAAATACATAATGGAAATAAACTGTAAGGGAAAAGGGCATTAGTGTTGACAGAAGACCAAAAAAATCAAAGAGCAAGGTATATAAACTGCCTATGAATGAAATGGAAGGTGTAAATGAGAAGATCTGAATCATGTGTTTGAAAAYAACGAACAATGTCTGCCAGGAGACATAAGAATTAAAAAAAAAGGGGGGGACAAGAAATCCCGCATAACAAACCTTAAATAGCATTTATATGGAGCTTCATCATCCTATGAAAAGGATTGAGGCAGTTTCTTGTGACAACAAGGAACTGGATTTCATGACCCTGGAGGATTTTTATAATCCTTGGTTTTTATGAAATACAATGTAAATCCCAATGCAAAGTGGGATAGAGACAAAATAATAAATGCTTAAGAAACAGAGGACCTCACTCTGAGAAAGATATCTTTCATAGCTACATATCTCTGTGCAGTAAGTGTGTCTCTAACTCAGATACTTTGAGTTTGTTAAATTCCTTGAAAGAGGAAGAGGTAATGGGAATGAGACATGGATTTTAGATGAGATGTGCTGTGGGAAGATCACAGAATCACAGAATCACAGAATCACAGAATGGTTGAGGTTGGAAGGGACCTCTGGAGATCATCTAGTCCAACCCCCCTGCTCAAGCAGGGTCACCTAGAGCACATTGCACAGGATTGCATCCAGGCGCGTTTTGAA
>NW_020451239.1:222249-247752 GCF_003343035.1 Apteryx rowi | reverse complement strand
GAAGGCCCCAACTCCCTCTGGTCAGGGGCAACCAAGAGAGCTCGTTAGCAGCAGCCACTCCTAGCTAGAGCTTTTCCCAGGAGAAGTCAAGGCCTCCTGCAGTTGTCCTTGCCTAGCTTCCCCTTTCCTGTTCACAGCAATCACCTTCTAGTTCCTCGGGGGTCCTCAGAAAGCCCACAACTTCCAACAAGATCCTCAAGTTCTAGTCAGAGCCCAAACACTGCTGCGCAAACTGCTGCGTCTGTTCGCTGCGCTCAAATCAAATCATTTTTATTAAAGTGGGCAAAAGTAGGCCCAAACAAGATTTGGCCCTCATTGTTCAAAGTGCTGAATGTACAAACAGTATGGAGAAGTCCTTGCCTTGAGAAAGTTAAAATCTAAACAGACAGCACTGATGTATGGTTTAAAGGATTAAAAAAGAAACTGTTATCTCCATTATACAGATGACGAAATTGAGGCATGGGGAGAATAAAAACTTGCCCAAGGTCAAACAATAAATCTCTTCAGATACAATCTTTCTCTCTAACATACCTCAGTATAAATTTAATCACTTATAAAGAAATGCAGTAGTCATCCATATAATATACTTCATCACAGGAACCTTTATATATTTTTTTTAAATAAGATCACTAACTACACAAAGCTGCTCTGAACACAGCTTAGCTAGCCAATTAAAATCATTATTTGTGCCAACAAAATAAAACATACTCATGTTTATTCTTTGAAATACTTTATTTCAATCTACGAACTTTCTAACAGTTTCCTTAGAGGACAATATTTCTCTTCTCTTTCTGCCCAACTTCCAAAACGCTGTCACTTGTTTTTCTTTTGGATGATATGAAGGACACTGTAAAAAGTATGCCTGTATGAACTAAACAAAGCAGAGTCCATCATAAAGCTGCTTGGACTGTTTTGGAAAGGATACAAAGTTAAATTAAATATTCCAGCCACAGAAGCTGCAAAGAAAAGCTGTGTCATTGATCTGATATCAAACACAGTTTATAGCATTTGAGCATGATGGATGTCGCTCTCTTAATTATAGTGAATGAAAGCAGGAAGAGCTCTATTGATGTCTAGAACTGTAGCAGGAGAACCTCAGTGAAGAGACAAGGAGAATCAGGCCCTTTCACTGCAGGAGGATGGTGTCACACTTCTGGTGATAACTTGACAGGAGGAAAATTCCAGGACTCATACAGTATAAATTACATGCATCCAGTTGAATGTGTACCTTGCAGCCAGTACCATGTTGTGAGCAGTGTAAGCACCAGGACCACAGGGCAAAGCATCTGTTCACAGTCTTCCAGGCTTACTACTGACTTCAGCATTTGTGTCTTTTGATGAATAAGGAAGGCCAAATGACAATTTTAGAGGCAGTTAGAGGGTCAGGAGACATGAATCATGTTGGCATTATCTAAGGTAAGAGAGCAGGAGGTTGTTCCAAAGCACCTTTAAGAAAACACTTTCTTCCAGGTTTATAAGTGGACATAAAAGCTAGACAATCCTCTGCCTCAGGTCAGCAGGGGCAGAGCAGAGGTGGCTATTCGTGGGTCATACAAAGCCCAAGGGTAAACATTGACCCCTATCAGGAACAGGCACAACTCTTGGACTGCAGAACTCACAGAACCCTAGATAGCAAATCCTTTTTACCACCCATACAAATAAATTGAGAGCAGGATTTCCTCAACAAGCAAGCTTCAACAAGCTTCTCTAACTACCATAACAGTTGGTTTCATTCTTGTCTTTTGTCTCAGCGATGCCAATTGTTTTAGGTATATGCCCCAGTGATTACTTCCTTCTCACATAAGAGAGTCTCTTTCTAATCTTTATTCAACCAGAAAAATAATTGCACATGTGAAAATTAATTAGGCGGCCTCCATTAATTATTTACCTGTTGTGACAGGAGCTAACAATTAAAATAAAGAAGCTGGTTTGAGTGTTCTTTCTCTTATATTCCTGCCCCATATAAGGGAGAAAGAATTTAAATCTAAATTCTCTCACTGACCCAAACATGGAAGGTGACAAGTACCATCTCTTCCCATGAATTCAGCAGCCATTAAAGGCACTCAGAACCTCTCTGATAGTGCTTAGCATCTTGCAGAATATGGCACCCAACAAATAAAAAGCACTTCAATTGTCAGGGAAATGCAGTCTTCCCACAGATAGAATATGTCAGCTGTTTTACACAGTGTACCAAGTCTATTAACAGTTTGAGACAGAAAAGACAGACAGTATTTGGGGGGCCCAAAACTGGGCGCAGTATCTAGATGTGGTATAACAAGTGCTGAGTGGGGGGGGATAATCTCTTCCTCGATCTCTGGCTCTGCCTCTGTTCATACAGCCCAGGGTGCTGTTGGCTTTGCTGCCAGGGCATGCTGCCAGCTCACATCCAGCTCGCTGACCACTGGGACCTCCAGGCATTCTCCGCAGAGCTGCTCCCCAGGCAGCCAGTGACCAGCCTCTACAAGTGCGGTGACTCTCCGTTTGCACCCTCGGATGGTAACTGACACCGGTCTGCTGCTGACACTTGGCAGCAGCAGGCACATAGACAGTTAGGGCAGCTCCACTGCTGTGCCGTAAGCTGATGAGCTGCAGGTACTTGACCTCAAGACTGAGCCCAAACACACATAACACTCATAAATTCACATCAACTAGTAACATGACCATGTTGGTTCTTGTGAGCAGATGGCATAATTGCATACAATTAATATATGAGACCACTTAATGTCTAAGCACTTAATAAAAAAGTTATTGTCAACCATTACATCCCTGGAAGTAGAGCTATATAACTCAGCTCTGCTATGCTGCAAATGACTATCACAAATAAGTCAGTAATTAGTCCTTTGAAAGAATTTTCTTTAATAGCAGTTATTACTTTTCCTCTTTAAAGTTCCTTACAAAATGCAGGTAATTGCCCAGTGGTTAAAGCTTAATCTGTAAAGTTTACGCTAAAAAAAAGATGATGATCTATTTCACAGAAGTGAAATGGTTAAACCAACCCCCGTCAAAAATTGAGTTCTCAGTAGCAGGTTTTTCACCTTTTTCTTTTCTTTTTTTTTTTTTTGCCTTTCATGGTGGATTGAATCAGCAGCACAGATCAGATTGAAAAGCAGTAAAACTTACCAAGAGCTCAGGAAAGACAGCAAGCTGGATAAATCATATTAATGGAGGCAAATGGCCAGCTAGCTAATTTTGAGACCAAAAATTTAAAGCACAAGTACTTTTTTCCTTAGCTTTGTTTTAAAACACTGACACTTTCATATCTCAGTTCAGTTATCTGCACAGAACAGATGGCTTCTTGTGAAATTCCAGAGCGGGTATTCATATTATAAGAGCAGCCTCAACTCCATTGGTAATTTTCAGGAGTTTCTTATGTACCATTGGTGTGATCTACTAAGACAGCTGCACTTAGTAATGGATGATGTCATCTTGAAACATAAACATTTCTAAAAGTTTGCTGCAGCAAGCATCCTTCAACATGAATGTAAGGTTCCAAAATGTTTCATGTCTCATGTACGTCCTGCTGTATGTTTCCTGGGCCCTATATCCACCAGGCCAATGGTCTGAGATAATTTCAAGACTAAGGCTTGCATAGCTGCAAATACATTTGGACTCAAAGACTTTGAAACTTCATTTATCACTGACAAACTGTGTATAGCGCAATACACCTTCACTGAAAAATCAGTCTGTATTGTTTCAAATGAGCAAAATATGTGCAGAAAAGAAGACAGATGCAACACCAGCACACTGGTGCCTATATCCTAAATTGCCTTGGCTGGAACAAAAAGGCCTTGGTTCATTGTTGGTAATAAGATGCACAGCAAACCCTCCTTCCAGCTACAGAAAACAAGTTCCCTCAAAAATATACATACCAAGTACATTAGCTGTACACTGAAGAATTCCTGAGACATCTTCTGTTTCTTCATTGCCAGAGCAGTCTGTATAGGAGCATCTGTTTGATATACTGTGAAAGTTCTTTTCTGCATCCCTGTAACTACAGACAAAAAGGAAAAAAATATAACATCTCCTTATATAAATGCAAGCTAGACAAATATCTTTCAGAAATAGCAGTTATTGATCACAAAAATCACAGAATGGTTGAGATTGGAAGGGACCTCTAGAGATCATCTAGTCCAACCCCCCTGCTCAAGCAGAGTCACCTAGAGCATGCTGCCCAGGATTGTGTCCAGGCAGGTTTTGAATATCTCCAAGGATGGAGACTCCACAACCTCTCTGGGCAACCTGTTCCAATGCTCTGTTACCCTCACAGTAAAGAAGTTTTTCCTTATGTTCAGACAGAACCTCCTGTGTTTCAGTTTGTGCCCATTGCTTCTATTCCTAATGATGCTGATTTGGTTCAGGGCAAAGACAAGATAGGTTCTGAAGTCTCTTCTTATCTTACCATTAGAATTCTGTATGTAGTACCTAAGTCAAAAAATTTAACAGCCGATTACTTTTGAAAGCAAGTTCATGTTTCAACTGCCTTGATCCTGTTCCCATTCACATCAGACAGTCTATTTAGTGAAGTAGAATAAGCCCTTAGCCGCCCTCATCTCTTCCCTCTTCTCTCCTTTGTCACCCCCCTTCCCTTCGTGCATAAACACACACTGATAACATCTCATTAGTAGACAGGGCATCTGGAGTATCATACTGGTATCTGGAGTATTCTCTGTAATGAGATTAAAGACATAAAAAAAAAACCATACCAAAGTGCTCGGTATCAGACATATCTGTTTTATACGTCATCCCCATTGGGGCATTGCCTATAATGAAGTTGTATATTAAACTCAAAGCAAGATGTTTATGAGGCAATGGCTAGTTTCTAATATGAAGAATAAATCTTCCTGATATAGCTATGTTACATTAAACTAGCACTGCAAGTATAAAAGCCTAGGTTTCTCTGTGGATTACCTTCTGAAAAGATGTCAGCAAAAAGAAGGATGTCAGATAACAATTCACTATGTTATCACGGAGGAATTTTGTTTTATAGCCCATTAAAAAAAAATTAAAAAGAATACAACCACTGACAAAAGATACAGAGCTGTGCTAAGACCAACAAGAAAGCTGCTGCCATCTAAATTATTCTATTTGAATTAGTTTTGCTGGACTGTTTTTCCTTAATTCAACAGACAGAACAGAAGCTCAAACTTTGTTAAAAAACAAAGCTTTATGCAGGTGCTACTGAGGACTGAAGAGGGAATACAAGTGAAGAAAATATTACAGCAGAGTGATAATGCGCTTGGCAAAATACACAGCTGGTTTAGCTCAATGCATAGAGAAAAGATTTTCTAATGAGTATTTTATTAACAGTTTTGTTATACTTTCATACTTTGTTTATACTTGTTTAATAATTAATAACGGTTTTAAGGGTTGGACTTCTCATCTGGTTAATGTCTGCAAAATTCCACTAACCTTATTTGCCAGCACCCACTGAAAACTACCAGAAAGGTTTCAAAGCTGCAAGGAGAGACATCCCTTCAAATTACTCTGTCAACAAGTGAGACTGGTTTTGTATGTAGAGTAAAACATATCAAGAAGACTGGGCTAATCTGAGACAAAAAAGAAAACTGTTCTTGGTAGTAAAGGGTCTTGGTCCATTCTGCAGTGAGCTACACAGGTCTATGGTGCTTACCAGGCCTCCACTGATGCAAGACCACATTGCATGATGGTAACTCTTATCCTGCTTCAGAGGGAGGCCACATCCAGACCCACTGTTAAGTCCATCCAGAGCCCAAAGTCACAGCACAAAAAAATTATCAAGCCAGGAGGCCAAGCCTTTACAAGCCAATATTATGGACTTTTTTGAATTATACAGTGACGATTCCCCACCTCTGCTGTTGACCAAGATGGGAGATTTAGTATTTGTGTGTGTATAATGCAAATAACAACAAGGGGCAAGTGGCAGGGAAGGGAAGTCAAATTTGGTGAATGATGGGGAGGGAAGGGAAACGTGAGTTATGACTAGGCCACTCGTGTTCAAAAGCTTTGGCTATATGCTCTCTCTGGTACCTAAGCCAAGATGTCAAGAAGAATACAATACCCACAAGCAGGCAGAAACACTTCTATCCACTGTGTACATTAGTCCTCTCTTTTCAGACTTCTCCCTGCCACACTCCCTGAGAGTTGGCTCCTGTTTTAGGGCTTCCGCTGAGCTGATCTTTATGTTTATCTGGTCCCCTGGAGATGGTCTATGCTGCTCTGTTTGGTCAGTCACAATGGCTGCTCCTTTAGGCATCAGCATATTCTTAGCTTTAGGAAACCTCCGGACTTTGCAGATGCACCAACAGAGCACACTTTGTGAAATATTTCTATCTTTGATAAATTATGCACAAGCATTTTCAGCGTGCCAGCAAGGCCTTTCTAGCCAATGTGCTGCTTCTCCATGCACCCCTCATGATCCCACAGCAGAGTCCTACATAAAGGCTGCTGCCTACCCAGGACACGAGCCTTGCAGTCCACAGTGCCAGGCTGTCATCACTCACTCTCACAGATATGGCTCACATTAATGCCTCCATGGACAAGAGTTACTTTTTCATACCCTCTTCCCTCCCCCCCACTATTCAAAAATCCAGAAGCACATCCTATAGACTTTCTCTGTCATCTTCCTGGCATCTATCTAACCATAAGTCCAAATGCCTCTGTTCTGGAAAGAGCTTAGAGTTTTATCCCAGAATCAACAGAGCACCCAGGGGCACACATGAGCTGCAAGGGAGGGAGGAAAGAGTCTTCCAGAGGTTGTGTGCAGGAGAGATTTGAAACCAAGCTGCCAGGACCCCAAAATGAAGGCAAACAATACTGAAAAAATGACAATCCATTTGTGTCTCTTCCAAAAAACAGTACTGTTATGCCTAAACAAGATGGCCTTAAAAATGTAGAAAATCACAAGAGAGCACAACCCATTCCATCTCTCCAGGTCAGCTGTCAAATCAAGATTGTGGGTAATCTGCCAAAGCACCCAGACAGCAGCTCTGGAGAGAACAGGTTAGGTCACCCTCTCCCAGACAGAGACTTTCCAAAGGAAAAACAGTGCATCCAAACTATCACGAAGAGTTGTAGATCCATCTCTGGTACCCTCCGACATGTGAAAGATACTTCTAACACACCCACACACCTCYACCTATCTTAGATACTGGGACTATAGGGTCTGGAGACAGGTCAAGACACTTCAAAATCATGTTTTCAAACTTCTGCACTTTTCATTGTCCTGGAAAAACAGTCTATCCACAGCTTGGGTAGCCCCATGCTGGTCTGTAAAGAAAAATGCAGTTTAAATGCTTCTTTATTGCCTGTGTACTATACAAAACCATGCTCTTTTTTTTTCCTCTCTCTTGAATTGTGCCTAAATATTTGTGCCTAAACATTTACCCTAAGAAAATCAAATTCAATTTTGTTTCACTGGGTGTTTCTGCTGGACATTTTTACTTGCATTGCATGATTCCTAAAGCTCTGGGGACCGTCTCTCAGGTCTCTCATGAAGGGGGTGAGGAAAGAACCACCCCTCACCCCCAAAAGAGGCTCCAGAGGAAGTACCAGAAGGGGCATCCCAGCAGCTGAGGAGGGGGCTCTTGAATCTGTCACAGTGAGAGGAAGGAGGACCCTTCACCACTTAAAGACAGTCACACTTGGTTGTCCAGAGAGGTTTTGGAGTCTCCATCCTTGGAGACATTCAAAAGCTGTCTGGACAGGGTCCTGGGCAACATGCTCTAGGTGACCCTGCTTGAGCAGGGGGGTTGGACTGGATGATCTCCAGAGGTCCCTTCCAACCTCAACCGTTCTGTGATTCTGTGAAACTTGCCAGGGAGCTTTAGGACCTACAGGAAGCCCTTCAGTGCCAGTCTGACCCCAGGTCATTTGTTAGCAGGTGCTCAGACACTGGTAATCTGCACTCCAAGACTGGGGAGGCAGTTACAGACAATGGTGAATGAAACCTAGGAGAAGGGATGGTCTGAAGCACACACAGGCAAAGGGGAGAGAAGAGCTTGATTCAGCTAGGGTGAGCTTTTCCTGCCCATGTATGCTGGGCTCCCTCTCACCACACAGTCATTCCCGGGAAGCCACAGCCTTGGCTGCCTTCACCATCCCCAGGCCACTGCCCAGCCTGGCTGCTGCAGGTCCCAGGTCGGAGGGTACCAATGCCTTGAGCCTGGCCTCCTGCTTCTGCTCACAGCCTTATCCAGGTTGTGGTTAGCAGCATGGGGCATTGCTGTGCACTGAAATCAGTGCAGACTCTGGGGCCATACCACCCATAGTACAGACAACAAACTCACATCTGAACTAAAGCATAGCTACCAAATGCTATGTGTATACCATCAGTAAAGACCACAGGTCAGGACAAATATAGACACAGACACTACTTCAACAAACTCATGCTGACATTCAAAAAATTGAAGCAAAGTGTATTGTAAGTCATAGTGATCACAGGTTTTTGCCATGTCTTGTTTTTAAACCTTCTCCACTACAATAAGCAGATCTAAGCCACATGTGGCCATAAATTAAAAGCTGCATAGTTATTGCACACATACGTTTTCCAGGGCACTCTGTCTCATCCACCGAAGTCTCCTAACAGGAAACTTAAAGCAATTTTTTCAGCACCTGAAAAAAATATTTTACCAGAAGGCTTCTCCCTCTGCTTGTTGCATGGTGGATGTCATAACTACCTGCAAAGAATGGTTCCCTCAGGTGCCAGCCAGATGTGCTATCATTATAAATGTCACCTACCAAGCTAGAGCTCCCTTTGAATTTTAACCAAACATTGAAAAACAGACAGGGATAATTCCCTCCAATGCACCGATCTTCAAAATTACGCCATAAATTCTACAAAGACCCTTAACGCAACTTGAAAAAAATTACCATTATATCTGTGTAATTAAATTCAGAGAAGGACAGTATTCTCCATTTGCCATATGGCAGAGGAACTTAATGGCTATAGATATGCAGCCACTGGATTCTGACTGTTAAGAAAAAAAGTTATCTGTGACAATAAAATACTTGTGTAGGTAAGGAAATGGCTAAAAAGAGATTATTTTAATCAATGGGAAAAGACCTTAGATTTTCATGATGATAGTAGCTATTACTTTCTTTTTACTCCTCAGTCATCTATTAATTTTCTCAATCAACTGTCAGGAGGCAGCTTTCAGCCCTGTTTCTGCAAAAGCTTGCAAGTATATTACAGTGCATGTATTCAATAAGTACTGACGCAGGGTTTTGCAAATTTGGGCCTCAGGTCATAGCATCTCAGCCCAGGAGCTACCATTTGCTGTAAGTTTGGGGTTGGATTAGGTTGGGTTGGGTTTTTAACACTGTGTAACCCTGACTAAGCTGAGACAGAAGCATAAGTAATAAATAAATCATTTGTCCAGCCATCTCAATTCACTCAATGAAAAGCAAATTTGGATAGATCTTGTACTGTTACAAACAGATTCCCTGTTCTCTTTGCATGGGAAATTTCAGAGCTAATGGAGTACTCCTTCTCTAATGGAATTGCATGGAAGCAGGACTGGAAAGTAGTTTAACATCTGTAATGTATATGGTTACTCCAGAGCATCTCTAAGAATTTGTGAGAAAAATTAAAAAGCTTGTCAGTGACTTAGAAAACATGGAGGAAAAAGCTACCATGCACCTTTCCTTGACCTTGCATTAACACTTACCCAATAACCTGATGCTCAAAATACTGCAGTGTCCTTTGAAGAGTTTGCCGAATGGTCTGAGGCTACGGAAGAATAATAAACGAAAATCATAAAATTAGGAAAGTATAACACAGTTTAATTAACATATCTTTTAACACACTCATTTTTTTCCAGTTTTACTCCTCTTCGTCTTCTACTTGCCAGGTGCCCATAAGAGTAATGGATATAAAATATTCTTGCCTTATATTTACTTAATAAGAATTTAAATAGGAATGAATTTTACAATACAACAATTAATACTGCTTATAAGATAACAGCAAACAATTGTGCAGAACAAAGGAGCACTTCACTGTTAGCTCTCACAGACTTACTACCTATCAATAATCTCATCATTCACCTACCGATGATCTCATTTTTTTGAAATAATTGATTTAAATTACTGTTCAAGAAAATGCTTTTATATTGAGATGCAAGTATCATCCAGGAAAGGCATTGTTTTTTTAAACTTTGTATACTCCCTAGAGAATTTTGTTTTAAAGAATATTATAAATATGTAATTTATTTTGGCTTACTTTCCTGATCAGCTCTGAATCTCCAGTCATCTTTTAAATCACCAAGATACTCAAGTTCATCAAACAAAAATCATGACGTATTTCAAGCATTTCTATACTATTTTATTTTAATAGTTGGTCACCAAACTATGTATGTGCATATATGTGTTAATTTTTATTCTTACTATTACTACTACATCTGCTGCTACTACCATTACTATTATTTTGAATTAACTCTTGAGAGATCTTTGGGTGAATCAAGGAAATATTAAATCCACATCATTCCCTACAGAATTTCCTAAGACAGTATGACAAAATTTCATCCTTTCAAAATGACTGGCTTGTGCCAAATCTGAAGTTTTTCACCTATCCATTTTGTGCCAGAGGTCAAACAAAGGTACCCAATGTGGATTTAAGCCCTCCTTCTGTATCAAAGACACAAAGGAATGTTTTGACCAAACTCTTAGCAGCTCAAATTTTAGAGATACTTGCTTTTTCCTTACTCTTTGAAAAAAAAAAAAAATAGCTGTTTTGGAAAGTAATAGTCGAAATGCCCCTTAATTTGAGGTATTTCATTCTAAAACCACCATCAGCTTTAAAAATCTCGAATTCTGCTGACCACAGAGTCAGCAGTTCAAGAGCTGGCCTTTCTTCTTACTCCTGCCCAGCTGCTTTGACAACAGCAGAAATGAAAAAGAAGCCTATACCAGGTTGCACTCGGTTTATGCAATTGTAAAAACTTCTTTTTTAATAGCAAACTATAGGAACCTGTCTGCCCTTCTGAATTCAAATTTGTAGAAATGCATGCATTTACAAAAGTAAGCTCAGAATAGATGTAGACCTTGAAAGAGTTTTTTTTTTTTAGTTAATTGTGTACCAGATAATTACTTCTGTTCTCTGCAGGAGCTAAGTTTCCTGCATTAAAAGGCACTAGAAGTTACATGTTCTCTTCCAAAACACAATGGAAGCACCATATAAATGAAATCACATATCAAAGAACCATCCTCTTCTCAGTGGTATAGCAAATGTTTAAGTCCTTAGGCCTGATGGGCTACAAATATATTTCATGGCATGCTCTCACAGAGGCTCGGAAGCTTTCCTGTGCTCAGCAGGCACAAAAATCAATTCTCCGCATATAGAAAAGATATATTTTTCCACTCTAGCAAGCAGGCAAAGCAGAAATGGCTTTAAGTTAAGAGGTCCAGAGTGCTGCCATCTCCCTTCTCCACAGCACATTTCCCTCCACTTCACTCCCTGCACATAGAGCATAAGTACTCCACCAATACCTTCTCTGAAGTGAGATGGGAAATGGTGGAAGTTTTTGATTGTTATATTAAATCTCCCTTCTGGTTCCCCCAAAGTGCTTTATAGCAAGTATATGGAAGGCAGGAATGCCTGGCAACACAGGCAAAGAGGAAGGAACATAGCATTTTCTTTTCTAGGGAAGTTTTGCAGCTTGGTGACACTTTGAGCAATCCTTCATTGTTTGTCTTCGCACTTCTTACACCCGATACACAGATCTTGCACTCCTTTACCCAGGGAAAATCCCCTTTCAATACCTCAAGATGTGACCATATAAGCAATCTCCAGATCTTGAGCTCATTTCATCAATACAACTCACTTTTCCTGCAGCACTGAATGAAGTAAGAATGGTCCACTTATTGTTAACTCTCTCTTCTCTAAGCTAAATTTGCCCAGCTATTGTCAGACAACTGTAAACAATTCTATGAACTCATATCTTTTGTTACTGGCACTTCCTATTAAATCTTAGAAATGAAGTACAGACAAAAAATATGATGTATGATTAAAACACTGGTCATAAGCAAAGCTTTGTGTAATATGCTCATAGTTAATACGAAAACTGACCTGAAGAGTCAAAGTCTTTCTTCATTTCTGACAAGAATTATTATGGCATGTCACTGTGCATGGTTAAAAAGCCACTGTGTTCACCTTCTGAGTTTGCTCTATTTCATTACTGGTGAATGTGATTTTAATATAGATGCAATTCTCTAATTATGGCCATATTGCCATGACTAAACAAAAGGGAGAGAAGATATGAGATGCCTGTTTACAGCTGCCTACAAGGGCAGCTCAATGTACTACTTCTTCCACTACCGACTATACATTCCCTATGGGAGAGAAAGTGTGGGTAGGAAAACATTTTAATCTCTTTTCTGCATCCAACAGCAAGACTTGATGGAGACAAAATAGCTAAACCTTCTTCTAGTAGCATGATGCATATCATCTCTCCAAAAAGCACAGCTTAGGAGAGATAAACACAGACTATAACAATACACCCCCTCCACCACAATGTAAGTCTATTCCATACAGGTACACAGTGGCCTTTATTTACTGGAGAGGTTTTAAAGCTTTGTGAACACTTAAAATGAAAGATTTACTATAAATGTCAAAAAGTGACTATTTGGTAAATATTAACAATGCATCTGATTATAACAATTAACTAGTATTTACTATGCATTCAAGAAGGAATAGTCACATCAGTTCAGGTTTCTAAGGGCAATTCAAATTAAGACATGCCAGTAATGCTATTGTTAACTGTAAATTAATCCAAGAATTGCCATACCAGATCCTATCCAAACTCCATCCAAAATGATGAAATATAAGGCAGAAGGGACTGGTGAAGAAATTTGGACTGATCTCTTACTTGACAGAGGCCATAGAAATTCACTGAATTAAACTGGAATCCAGAGGTCAGGCTATAGCTACCCTGAAATGTGTTAGAAGAAGTTGTAAACACCAAAGAATCACAGAATTGTGTGCATTTGAAGGAACCGCTGGAGGTCACCTAGTCTGACCTCCTGCTTACAGCAATTCCAGTTAGAACTGGTTGCTCAGGTCCTTCTCCAGATGAGTTTTAAGTTTCTCCAAGGATGGAGATCCCACAGCCTCTCTGGGTAACCTGTGCCAGTGTTTGACCGTCCTCAGGACAATTTGTTTTCCTTACATGAAATTGGAATTTCCCATC
This sequence comes from Apteryx rowi, assembly GCF_003343035.1. NCBI lineage: Eukaryota > Metazoa > Chordata > Aves > Apterygiformes > Apterygidae > Apteryx > Apteryx rowi. The sequence continues at coordinate 234,592 of NW_020451239.1, read as the reverse complement.
TTCCAACTTTGTCTGTGACTATTCTCATAGGTGCATAGTGGAAGGATGAGAGACCACCCTGGTAGCCCGCTGCTAGCCCCAGTATCAATCCCTGAGGGATACCCATAGGTAACTGGCTGCTAAGGTCCAGTCAATTTTCCACCCACCTTATAATCCACTTATCCAAACCACTTCTCACCTGTTTGTCTCTAAGGACACTATGGGAGACCATGCCAAAGGCCTTCCTAAAGTCAAGGTAAACAACCTCCATTGCTCTCCCCTCATCCACTGAGCCATTCATCTCATTACAAAGGTCAATCAGGTTGGTCAGGCACAATTTACCCTTAGTAAGACCATGCCAATTGATCTCAATCACTTTCTTGGCCTTCTTGTGCTCAGAAAAGTTTTCCAAAAGGATTTACTTCACAACCTTCCCAAGGACTGAGGTTAGGCTGACTGTCCTGCAGTTCCCTGGATCTTCCTGCTTGCCCTTCTTGCAGTTGGGTGTGATGTTTGCTTTTTTCCAGTCATCAGGTACTTCCCCTGATCACCGTGACCTTTCAAAGATGATAGCCTCACAATGACATCAGCCAGCTCCCTCAGCACCCTCAGATTTAACCCAACTGGTACAATGGGCTCGTGCATGTCTAGCTCACTTTTAAGCACTTCCTTACTCTGTCTTCTCCTACTGTGGGTAATGCTACATTTCCACAGACTCTGCTAGTAGGCTTGGGGAACTGGAATGCTTTTCTGTCTCCATCCCTACATACTTGAGCAATGCCTTTGTACTTCTGGGTAGCCCATCCCTGCTTCCACCTTCTGTGGACTTCCTTTTTGCATTTGAACTCAGCCAGGAGTTCCCTGTTCATTCATACTGACCTTCCTCCAAGCTTGCATAATTTTATGCACATCAGAATGGATCATTCTTGTGCTTTCCAGAGGGTGTCAGGGTGTCCTTGAAGATCAGTCAACTTCCTGCTCCCCTTTACCCTCCAGACTATTTGACTATTTGCCCATTGGATCCTGCCAAGATGATTCATGAAGAAACCAAAATCTGTTCTTCTTAAGCCTGGAGTTGTGATTCCACTATCTGTCTTTCTCACTTCTCTCAGTATTTTGAACTTCACCATCTCACGGTCACTCTAGCCAGGGCTGCCCTTGATCTTCACACCTTCAACCTGTTCCTCCTTGCTTGTGAGCAACAGGTCCAGCAGAGCATCTCCCCTCATCAGCTCATTGATCACCTGCATTAAGAAATTGTCTTCAGCACACTCCAGAAATCTTCTGCATTGCCTGTGGTCAGCCATATCGCCCTTCCAGCAGATTTTGAAGCAGCAGGTTGACTGAAGTCCACCATGAGTATCAGGGCCTGCAATTTTGAGGCTTACTCCAGCTGCCTAAAGGCTTCCTCTGCTTTCACATCTTGATCAGGCAGTCTGTAGCAGACATACCACAACGCCACCCATGTTCATCTGTCCTCTGATCCATACCCACATGCTCTCAGCTGGCTCATCCCCCTTTCCAAGGCAACAGACCATGTACTCCAGACACTCCTTTGCACAGAGCACAGCTCGTCCTCATCTCCTTCCCAGCCCATCCTTCCTGAAAAGCCTGTATCCATCCTCCACTGCACTGCAGTCATGTGAGCCAGTTCACCCAATCTCTGCAATCCTGTATGAGATGCCAGCTCTGTAGCTGTGCAGGGAGGTCTGATCTCTCCTGTTTGTTCCCTGTGCTGCCTGCATTTGTCTACAGGCACTTGAGATGGGCCCCCAGCTGTGCTGCTTTCACAAGGTGAGCGTGAGAGCCATGCTGTCCCCCAGATGCTTCTTCACTGTCTCCCCTGCCTCTACTTCTCTTCAGAGATTGAAAACTCTTCCCCAACATACATAGTTTAAAGTCCTCCTCACAAGGTTATCAAGCTTGTTGGCAAAGACCCTTCCATCCTGCTTTGTCTGATGTATCCCATTCGTGATCAGCAGTCTGTTCCTCAGAGACAGTTCCATGCCCATTGAAGCCAAGGCCCTGCCAGCAACATCAGCCACCCAGCCAGGCGCTGATTCACTGGATGTTTCCACTCCAGCCTGAGCCTTTCCCCCTCACCAGCAGGATCAAAGAGACACCACCTGGGTCCCTGGCCCCTCACCCCCAGAGCCCTGTAGTCACTCCTGATCTGCTTGAGGTCTCCCATGGCCATATTGTCGGTTGCTTACATTGATGAGGAGCAGGGCCAATAGTCCAACAGCCAGACGAGCCTCGGAAGTCTCTCTGCAGCATCCTGTGTCCAAGCTTCTGGCAAGCCGCAAACCTCCTGAGGCAGCAAGTTAGGTTGGCAGATGCATGCTTCTGACTCCTCAGGAGAGAGTCTCTGATAGTTACCATACTCCTTTTCTTCTTTGTGCAGACGTTTGAGGCTCAGCTGGCACTGATGCCTCACCTGAAGGGAGGTCATCTCTCTCATTTGTTCCCAGGGCACTGTACCTGCTCAGTAACTGCAGAACCACAGGTGAAAAAGGGGCCTTAAATGTGTTACCCTAAGTGACAAGCCTCCAGCTTCCTCCAATTCAGGAGCTTCTATTCACTGCTCCTTTGAAGTTAGTCTCTGGTTGTGCCTCCTTCCTTGCAACATGGGGCTTGGGTTCTTGGCTCTGCAGGGACTCTGCAAAGACCCTGCCAATATCCTGCTCATCCTCCCTGATGTGTACAGATTGCTCACCTTCTCCTACAGCTCTTTCATTTGGCAACTCAATACCTCACCCACAGCACACATCCCAGAGGTGTGCAATCTCAGCCCCAGGGAAGAGCACCATGTGCTCTCTACAGCCAGAGACCCAAACTACAGCATCCTCCCTCATTCTGAGGCCCCTGCTTTGCTATGGACAGCTGCTCCAGCTGGTGTTATGTTCTTGCCTTGCACCACCTTTGTTGCACCACCTTGAGCAGTGATTCTGGGCCCCATAACACCCTTCCTGTGACAACTGCTGTGACTCTGTTAGCTGCCTCTATTTGCTGCACTCGACTTGCAGCATGCACACATGAAGAAGTCTGCCTTTTCCCTTAGATCTCACCCTGCTCACTAGTAGTGAGAAACTGGTTAAAGACCTGAAGCCAGGGGAGTAACATCTCTTCAGAGGTGTTTTAAGACTAACTTTCATCATTCTGAACATAGTTCATGAACATACACATCTAACCTATCTTCAAGTCTTCCAGTTTTTGACCTTGGTCAACTTCCTTTGAAAAAGAATTCCAGTTTAAATAAACATTGTGTCTTTTTTTTTTTTTAATGGAATTTGAATTTCCCTCATTTTAACATCACTACCTCCAGTTTTGGAGACATTGGGAAAAGAAACTTCAACTTTAATTGCATCCCTTGCTATAAATGTCTTTTCTAAGACAATCAAGCATAAGTTTTTCATTCTGTTTCTGAGGAAAGAATGTTTAGCCTGTTCCCCAGCCATTTTCTGTTGCCTCTGAAATGTCTTTCATTTGATTGTAAAACCATTGGGAATAAACAGTAGGGTCCATCTGCCCAAATGTAGGCACCCAACTGTAGGTATCCAAGGTGATTCATTTTACCTTAAGTTTGGCATCTAATACACACCTGAAAACTCTTCCTTTAGGACTACCTATTTCTGTCTTTGTCTAAAAAGGAAATTGAGTGACTGCTTTAGACTCACACATTTTTTAAATGTTTAAGTAAGAGCAGAAGCTCACCTTGAGATGACAGTAGCGCACATAGTATCCTAGATGACTCAATTCAAGTTTGCATAAATGCAGTTGCATATCCTCCATACCATGCCTTTTGCATCTTATGATAACATGCTAGTACTAGAGAACAAAGAAACTGTACAGAGCTAGGAAGTCCGAACTGGGAGAGCACCCAGGTACACAGACAGTTTCTCCTTAACCCTAACAGGGCTTCAAAGATTTTTCCTAGTAAAAAGCTAAGTGCCTCCTAGCTGAGCCTCTGAAGTGCTTCAGTAGTCATACTCTTAAAAACTTGAGCGCTTATAATTTTAAACATAAAAGTTGAAGCACTGAAGAGCAAAATAGGCTCAGCTTGAAACCACTTTGCTTCTATCAGAACTTTTTTTCAAGCAAGTCAGTCAGGTCAGGGGATTCCTCCAGATTTTTATGCCCTGGGGAGCTGCAAAGTTCTTCCTAAAGGAATCACAGTTCTACATACTGGAGAGACAAACTATCAGAGACCTCATCCAAATTAGCACTTTCATGTTGAAAGTTTTACATGCTTCAAATTCATAGTGTTGAATCACTAACTCAGCAGATGTGTAAGACTTTAATTGTCAGTTTCACTGCTGGTGATCTGTCATTAGTGAAAAACACTTTTTTTCATATTTCAAAACCAATTTTAGTCACGCTTCTGCGCATAGGTGATTACGGATCTCTAAGCATGCATCATTTGGTGTGCACCTGGCCCATCTGTGAGGAAATAAATGGCAGAAAAGTAATTTTCATTTCTAATCTTTTTTTAATATTTACCCTATGGTCATGAAAACACTGGAAAATCGTTATTTCCCTGTCCTTCTGGTCACCAAAATATTGATGTTAAAGGGGCAGTAAACAAAGAATCAAGGCTCCAGTTGAAGACAAAAATTAATCAACATTCCCCAAAAGCCAGAGGTTTGGAGATAAGCATTTTGAAATTACTGAGACTGGGGAAAAACAGAATTGGATAAAGGAGAGGAAGGATCATTTGGCACTTGGTAATTTCTGATAATGTGTAAAGGAGGAATACTCCCTAGCAGGTCCTTGGATGTCCTGTAGAGCAGGCATCCCTCCCTACCACCTTCCAATTGCTAAAGAATGGAATGAAAGGGCACAGAGAGAAGTGGAGAAGCAGAAATGGAGAAGCAAAGCCCCAACGTTAGCAACCGTTTGAAAATGCAAAACATCATGGTTTGGGGTAGTTTGTTTTAATAATAAAATCAGGGAAATATTTTCTTTAGGGTGCACTCTTTTTTCCCTGCAACCCTACAAGCTAAAAAAGTATTTTTCTTTTTGAAGACCAACTTCTTGATTCCAGAAGTTTGGGTTTTAGATAAAAACACCAACTGCTTGAAGATTTCCATGACTAGCACCAGATTTGGTATCAAGAAGGAAGATGCAGAATCCCAAGAAGGGAAGTGTTGGGGATCTAGTGCAGGAAGACTGATGGCTAGAAGCAAAATGAGTTGCCTCTACAATACCACGTGATGATCCAGACTGGAATGAGTGAGGATGCAGTGCCAGAGCTCAGTATCACCTGACAGCTATATTTCAGACCATTCTGCTTTACAGTTCATACACACTGGGTGTTCTTCACTGGGAAATACTTGTGCACATAAGAGAAAATATCTTAATTTAATAAATAACATTAAGACTAAGAATTTTACCCCATACTATTCCATGGCAATAACAATACAAACATTCTGAAGAAATAAAACAGAACTAAATAATAATTAGAAATTATAACTCATGCATCCCTAGCTGCCTTTCAGCTAGAAGAATCACAGACATTACAGATGGAAATTGCCTATTAGATCATCCAGTCTAACTTTTTGACAGTGAAGGATAAATATCTCAGAGTACTATCCATTATAAAATGTGCTGGGATCTCTTTGTTCGTCCTTGAATTTTGGCCATGTGTGGAATGTATAGAAAATCTATTCTGTGCTGCAGAAATACTTTCAGTAAGTGGAAATATAATAGATAATCTACTTTTAATGCTGCCTGTTCATCTTTTAACATAACTCATATCTTCTACATAAAATCATCAGTGCTCCTCTAGGAGACAGGTGGGAAATGAAAGACTTTACATGTCAGCCCTCCTTAAGGAATTTCTTCTGCTGGGATAGAATGTACACCCAATTTCCTCAGTATAACTGGGCCTAATTTCGTATGCTGAGCTGCACTGAAGCTTATCCCCTTGAGATCAACAGGCAAACCACATATTTTTTGTCTTCATTTTGAAACTTAGTTTTATAGTTTGCAAGCAGACACATTTAGAAAGAATTTTAATATGAGACGGAAATACTTATTTTACTTGAAGCATGTTGTAACAGCCTTTAACATTAGCATAAGAGGGAAAAGGAAAGAGATGGCTTTTTCTCCCTGCTAACTTGATAAGTTTCACAAGGACTATATTGAATCGCCATGAAGTAATAAGTCTCCTCTCAAACCGCTGCGAAGGAAGGACATTCAGCCTCGTTTTGATGTAGCCATGACTGCATACCACCATTCAGGAGTGCACGCTGATGGTCAGGTTCCCTTCTACTTTACAACTTTCTTCTCTATTACTCGCAGCTAAACACTTTGGCCAAGGGGAGGGGGCAAAGAAGTGCAAAACAATTCAGATAGATTGATTTTGTGGGATTAACACCGGTGCTGCTACACTGTGGCTTGGCAGCCAGGGGTTGAGATCTGACTGTGGACAGGAATCCTCAAAAGGGGATTTGGTCTCTGCTTTCAGACAACAAAGATATCTGCAGTGTATGAATGTTTTTGGAGACATCTTTTTTTCCAGAAAGGAAAAAAGTCAAGATTTCATCCTGAAAGTACACAAAGGTTAAGAAAGCAATCAGGCTTAGTCTAAATTTCCATGGTGCAGTATTTTATACCCCACGGTGAATGTCTGAAGAACGCTTTTCTTTCATTTGCAGCATGCAGTAACTATTATTATGATTGGTCTAAACACTAGATGTGAAATATTCAAGCTCACCCTAAATAAAATTTCATCAAGGTCAATGCAATGCCGCAGTCCCTCGGGTGCAGCTAAAATGAGTTGTTTACATTTTGTTTGCTGAGGCTGAAGTTCCCTTGCATGAGATATTAAACTACCACACATGACAAATAAACAAAACCCATTGTGATTCTCAGACTAATAAAATTTTTCAGAATGTTCCTGTTTAAGGCACTGCAGCTGTGTTTCATGCTATGAAATAGCTAACTGACTGGCTTCAGACTGCCAGTGTGGCCTTGTATTATAAATGGCTTGCAGCTCTGATAAGTTGAAAGATACTGGACAAAAGTCTGATGTTATGTTTAAGAAAATTAATCCTGTTAGCCTACTGAAACTAGAAATTATCGGTTTTTAAATGGGATGTGCCTTTCTTCACCATTTTCATGCTTTTTTTCCTTTCACACTCTCTTTCCTGAGAAGGATGTTGCTCATATAAAGATCATCCAACCCAAGCTATTAAGTGAATATGCCAGTCACACTGCTGATATCCATAACATTTAATATTATCTTACTTCATTCAGAAAATTAGGCAGAAGTTATTCTTACATTAGAGCTTAGATACACTGATGGATTAATGTGCATCTTAAGAAGCTCGGAATACCTGTGTGAAATTTTTCAAAATCTTAAATCAATCTGTTACCTTTCCTGATAGTGGCAGCAACTTGCTATTGCTACTAGCAAGAGTAGCTATTCCTTAAGAGTAAGTAGCAGAGGTTTATAATGGAGCAAGGTTCAATTTGGGCTGCTATACTTACAATTTCTCTCCCAAAATTACATCTCTGCTTACTGGAGGTTACACTTACAATTAAGCAATTTGAAGTTTCTGCAATTCTGTGTAATAGCCTACATGCCAACTTAAAAGACAGTCTTTAGGTTCTATTTTCTCCCACTGCCAGTAGAAGGCTGTGTTCAAAAAGACAATTCTGAAATTCAAACTATTTGGTAGAAGCCAGTAGCTGCTTCCTGGCTTAAATATTAGAAAAACCTTCTTAATTTAATGTGTTTTTAACTGGGCCTTTAAAAGATGCATGGAATAATTCTGAACACGCAGAAAAGTTTATCAGAAGTGATTTTCACTTAATAATGTCTATAGGTCGAGAGATATGTTACATAGGCCATTCAGAAGATAAAAGCAAACAGAAACATAAGTCAGTTTAGTGCTGTCATGCTGTAATTCTCTTTTCAGAAAGATCAGTTCAACACTTAGGGGTATGTAGTCTCCTCTGAATGCATGCCCATCACTCTCCACTCCTTTAGGGTAGTCCACGCCCCACAGATTGGAGCAGAGTATTTGACTTTTCAAACCAGTGACAATTTTTTTTCTGATTTTGATTCTACTTTCAGCCTGGTATTGGATACAAGTCAAGATAGAACTGGAGCAAATGTGAAAATTGCTGCAAGGAACTAGAATTCAGTAAGATAATAAATGGGGGTTTCTAAATAATAAAACCATACTCACTGGTGCCAGGATGTCATTCCCATCTAACAGAGCCCTTAAAGGCAGAAAATTTGATATTGATAATAAATAGCATATAGTCATCATCTCTAGTTATAGTTAATCATAATTTTTGTCACCAAGAGTGTAAAGGATGAATTTTTAAGTGGAGCATAATAGTAAAGCTGGAAGAAAAATATATCCTTAAATTTGCTTGTGATAAACACATAATTACTGTAGCTGATTTCTTAAAAGCTAGGACATAAATCAATGTACATACTAGGTTCCTGGCATTTTATCCTTTGTCCTGAAAACTTGAACACAGTCCAGTGAGATGGGTACCTACTAGCTTTGACAGCAGCTGGATCTGGCCCCAAATTTCTCTTTTAGACTATGTGACCAAAGACCTTTTGATGGTGGTGGAGAGGAAGGAGGACAGAAGGGATGCGTTTGCCCAGTCGGGACCATGACTCTTGGGTGCATGGCTCCTGGCAGAGTGGAAAGAGGCTGCCTACGCGACCAGGGGCTCAGCTCTGCAAGAACGTCACAGGTATGAGGGTGCGAGAGGGCAGAGCCGCACTGGGGGCTAGCGAGCAAGGAACAGCGTTAGCCGCGATCCCGTGAGACAAAGGACTCGGAGCTGAAGGCGTGCAATGACGGCACTCAGGGCATGGAGCAGCTCAGCATGGCTCCCACCAAAGTTCCTCTGCCCCAGTGCTGAGCACAGCCCATCGGCCAGCATTCCCGCTGGTTGCAGCGCCCGGCTGTGGCTGGCTGTGGAAGGGCCTCCACCTGCCTGTTGCCGGCCCTCCTGCTTATTCAGAAAAATAAGCAGGAGGGCAACAGGACAGCAACTTGAAGCAACAACAGTGTTCAGTATGTGCACTGTTTGCTTGTTCGATACAGCCGTGACTAAGGGACACCTCTCTTGCAGCATCGCTGCTCTGCCTTCCTGCCTCAGTGCATCCTACTTCCCCTGCGCACCCTTCTCCCAAACACCAAGGGCATGTTACGTGAGGAGCTCTGCTCTTTTTTCCTGGCTACCATACACTTTTCTTCAAAATATGCAGCTGTTTTGGTGGGAGTGAGCCCTATCCTCCCCCCATTTCTGTCTGTTAAAAAGAGAAGGTCGGGGGTAAGCAAACTCCAAGCATTCAGTGTCAGTCCTTCAGCTATCCAGGCATGCCAGGAAACCTTCATGAAACCACAGCAGTGTGAAGTGACCCTGTGCTGACTGGGAATCAGGCCCCTACATGCTCTAGGGTAACCACTGCAGGAAAATCTCTGAACACATATTTAAGATAAAAGCCATGTGTGCTGGAAAGTCCTAGAAGCCATTCTCTGGGAGAAAGCAGAAGGGATTTGGTTAAACCCTGCAACTGAGAATGGTTTGCTTTTTACTTTCCGCTGAACCTTGGGAAAAAAATTAATATTTATGCAAAGTCACACTCAGCTAAGTTTCAGGCTAAAATTACAAGTGATACAAAATTCAATAACTGCTCTTCAGTATATTTTCCCCATAAATTCCTCAAATACTTAATTACTGCTTTCTACTCCACTGAATCTACCTTTCCATTGACTATTATGCACACTTTTATTCATGTTAATGAATACATTGAACAGGTGGTTATATTTCATCCATTCTTCTGTCCTACCACTCTTCAAAAGACTTAGCCTGCTTACACAGCCCAGTTTCCACCAGGGTATTTGCCCCTTGAGCGCCCCTTCTCACGGGGCTGCTTCGCCCCTCAGATGCTGCTTCATGCTCCACTCGCAGGCTCTGCCCTTGCTCCACACATCAGCCCTCTGTAGCCTCTGCTACCTCCAGACTGAAACAACCTCACCACAGAGATCTCGCTGCATGTCACAGCGGTATTAAACACACACACAGGGGTTTTTTTCTCAGTGGAAACTCAAAAAGAAATTTTACTCGATATCTCAATCCCAGCTATCTCTGCAGGAAAGCACAAAATTATGGCTAAGTATAAACATCAGAAACCTGTAACATCCTTCAACTTTGAAAGTGTTCAGCACTGGGATGGGGGCAGATTGCTGCTGCCTTAATGCTGGAAAAGACTTGGCGCTTTCATTTCAGGCAATACATATAATATGTATTCACACACATTCATATATACCTTTTATATACTTACAGAGACCCACATCTCTGAATGAAGACTCTGACTGAATCTTATATGACTGAATGAAGATATATCTATATTATTGAACAAAAAAGCTTTTTGTTCAGAAAGAATACATGTAAATACATACTTCAGACTTGTCTTTTAATTTTCAAAATAATGGGGATGACACTCATTTGACACTAATTTTATACGCAAAGTAATTTTTTAACTCCTAATTAAAGTTATTCCTGATTTATATTAGCAGATGTGAGAATATAATCAGATTCAGAGTGTTAGACATATGGTAACTTGACTTGTTGCAAGAAGGCACATACTCAGTATCACAGAAAAGATTTTTGGTAAGAAAAAATGCACTAAAATAGCAACGCATCTGAAGAGTGATTTCTCAATTAGAGTAAAAAATTAAAAATGGGGGCCTGATTCTTCTCTTACACCATAGTTGTGCCAGCACAACTTTTCTGACTTTAGTTGAGTCACTTTAACTTATGCCAGAATTCGTAAGATGAGAGCGAAGCACTAGTTACTATGCCAAGATAAAAAGGGAAATTTTCGGCTATACATATCATATGCATCACTCACATACACATATTAAAATGAAAGAATAAAACAGCTTTTCAGCAAGACGGGTTGCTATAATTATCTCCCAAGGTAGCCAATGGGGAACTGTCATTTGGGACATCAAAACCAGGTTGGATGAAATTTGAGTCCTTAAATGAAATTTCTCTGACAGCAGAAAGGAAAGAGGACTATAAGGTCTATCGGAGTTTTCCTAATCTCTAAATTCAAAGAATGTGCTTATTTTTCAAACAAATTCAACAATTCATCTAAGTTGTAAAACTGAAGTTATCTTTTATAGTATCTCACTACAGGAGGTAACAGTCAAAGCTGTGAAAATACAAATACTAAGGTTATCTAAAAATACTGCACAGAGCTACTTCAGAATACTTCAAATATTTTGGGTAACACATGCTCTAATTATACCGCTGTATTATTACCAAATTAAATTGCTTCATTTTTTTGTACTAAAACAAGATAGGTCACCTGAGATATTGTCTATTAATTTCAGCATTACAGGATCAGATTCCCAGTGGAGAGGGAAAAAAAAAAATCAATGGGAAAGAAAAGTATTGAAACTGGACGACTATTAGCAATGTAATGCATTACTAACCTCTCCCATTAAGCAGCTTGTCTACTACTACCTAGCCAGTTCAAGCAATGCTGAATAGAAAGGAGTACATTAAAAGCAAAGCAAACCAACAGCAGATGGTGATTAGACCCATAAGTAATTTCCAAAGCTGAAAAACAAAATGTAAGAAGATACTCTAATGCCACAATATTTCGCAGATGTAAGTGTATTATAGATTAATCTACTACTTGTTGCAATTAATGTTTTTATACCTTAATATGTTGAAATATCTCTATCTCAGAGACCAAACAAGCTTTCTGTTGCATATGAAACTTGGCAAGCAAAATGTTGTGATGGTCACCTAGCAGGTCTGTAACAAAAAGGATTGGAGAAGACCTTCTGTTTCACACGAAACTACCAGAACTCCCCTGGCAGACATCGATGCCAGTCTTCCAAGGCAATACCGTGGTACATAATGAGTTCTGCCCAAATTCACTGTTCATTTTAAGACATGCAATGCTTCACTGACTCTCAGCTACAGGTATAACTGTTCAGATAATTGTAAATCACAGATTTCGAAGTACGCTTTAAAGAAACCGGTCGCTCACAAATGTCAGTGCATCACTGAGCCATAGGGAAATCTGTTGCTCAAAAATTGCAGAACAGCAAGTCAAAACTTTTTACCTTGTTCAGTATGGAAAAAAGCCCAAGAAATGTAAGAAGTTCTTATTGCTGCTGTGCGAAGGGAGGATGTGCATGTCAAGAAAACATAATGTATGCAACTTTCTATACAAAAATTGCTCCTAGTACTAGATAGCGACACGTACTTTATGACTTTTTTTTTTTTCCATGCAGAAAGGAACTCGGCAGAGACAACAAACCCGACGGAGAGGGCAGCTCCGCGCACCGCCGTCCCCCGCGCC
>NW_020451239.1:216294-221013 GCF_003343035.1 Apteryx rowi | reverse complement strand
GGGGGGGGGGGAAGGGGGGGAGGGGAGGAAAGAAAAATGAAAAGAAAAAAAGGAAAAAAGTCAAAAATCTTGCAAAAGGTAAAAAAAAAAAGGAGGGGGTAGAGGAAAAAAAGCAGAGGAGCTTGGATATAAGATGACAACCTTGAAGACAAAGCAAAGTGTCTCCTTACCATCCATCCCTACCCACACAGTCAGTTTAAAGAAAGCTTAAGCATTTCATGGCAATAGCGATAACCCCATCTATTCCTCTTTGGCGGAAAGGCCCTGAAGAACTGTAATCTCCATTGTTGTGGTTCATCCTACCATCAGGAAAGATAGCTTGTCATTATTTTATCTTGAATTAAACAAAATTTATTTTAAAAGGCAATGGTTTTAAGACTGTGTTTACTCTATCTTCCCTTATATTATGGCGTACATTTTACATTCTCATCCTGCTGAGCATCTGAGTGCAGCCTGAACAAAAGCTCACTAGGGAGACAGGGGGATTTCCACAGGTAGGAAAGAACTTTGAGTACGGCTGCAGGCAGCACGCACTGTGTGTCTGTGCTCCGAAGGGTACAGGTCAGAGGCTGAGCATGCTGCTATTAAGCTAGAATAAGACAGCCCCTGCCAGGGCCTTTCTTTCAGCTTCATCATCCCTGTTTCTCTTACCTCTCCCTGTTTCTATTTCAAAATTTCTTTTTTTAAAGAAATATGGAGTTAGAGAAGCAATGGATCTCCTTGTGTCAGGCCTCACTCTTTAAAATTCTGGGATTTAAAGCCTGTGGTTTGAAAGGACATATAATGAAGCCAGGGTGAAGCATACTGCTTTCTGTTGTCTTATTAAACATTACAGTTAGGATGCAGACAGGCTTTCTTTTCACAGTCCTGGTGATTCCCTCAGCTGCCCAAGGACAGGAATCAGAGATGACTTGAYGGAAGATCTGAAAGTTAATTCAGTGCTGTAGCACACATGAACCTCCAGATCCTTTGTCCGCCTCTATCTTTCCTCTTCTCCAGTGGATAACAACAGTTATTCATCAGTATCATAGTACACAGAGATGACAGATGTTCTGCCTTTCCCTTTGTCCGTCTGTAGACATCCTCATTCTAACAGACCCTTTGAGACCTGGTTGTGCAAGCTCCTGCCTGCCCTCAGTCCAAGCTCTGGCAATGAGGGCATTCAGGAATTTGGGAACTGGCATTTGGAAGATATCCTTTGGTGCTAAGCACTATCCCTAGGGCAGGATACACTGTGTTAAGATGTTAACTTCTTTCCCATGCTTGGGTTTCCATTTAGCTTATAGACCATATGGTACAGACCCAAGTGAAGCAAACTTTTGTTGGTTTCGTGGCTGATTCAGTGCGAGTTACAACTGGGTAAGAGCCACATGGTTTAGCTTTGAAAATGCAAATACATATTTATAGGTTAAGTCTAAACTACTAAAATATCCAAGTGTCACCTTGTTCCATGTGCAGTACTTTAACTGTAGGACTAAGGTAAGCCACTTGCTTATGGGGATATTTGCATTTTACTTACCACTGGGGAAAAAGGTTTTCAAGAAGACAAAATTCTGACATTCCTTGAGTGGTCAATTTACATTTTTTCTTGGAGTAAAGTTTAAAGTACCACTTCCCTATACAACCAATCATTAGCATTTAACAGCATTCTGAGTTCCCCTTGCAACATTAAAAATTATTTTCTTCATGCCCTCCATAGCCTTATTCCTTTCATTTCTGTAATGTGGTGACCCTGAAATGGGAAGGGAAATGCTTTGCTTCAGTGACTGTTCTTGAGGTCAGAATGTTATACCTGAATTCACTTACGTACCAAACCAATTCATTTAAAGAACATAAAACCTGTTTTTCTTGACCATCTAGATACTAAAGTTCATCATTCAGAGTAAAAAATGCAATTAGGACTTCAAACCTTCTACTGTTCCACCTGAAGCAGAGAACACTAACCTAGACTGAATATTCCCTGGCTAGTCTGCTCAGATATGGCATTTAAAACTTGTGGAAGCAGGCATAATACCTACTTCTTCCAGTCAGAAACATGTCAGCAATTGGTCTACGGCAACTCTGTTTGGAATTCATGACTATAAAATACACAGAACTGGACAGAGACACTAACTGGAAGGGTACCAAGCACCATCACAAGATGTCTTGAGCTAGAAATGGACAAGAAAGGACCCAAGGTGGCACAGGTCCCAGAGGTCAGTCAGGTGAGGCCAGTAAGTCACCTGTTCCCTGGTTAATTATTCTCATTTTATTTCTGTTGATCCAGATACAACCTTGGCAAAAGTTAAATACCACAGAGGGATGCTGCATCTGATAGTCAAATGCCTTTGACAGCACGTAGACATAGACAGTTACAGCACATGGAGAACAAATGTTCTTCTTTTATGGATGCTTCATCAGCCTAAATTTGCAGTTGGCACATTACTGGAATGGCAAGTGTCTGATAAAATGTATAAGGTTCACCAGAATAGTGCTTATAAAACTTTTCTATCATACTACAACATAATGCAATTTATGCGTCCTATGCTTATTACAGACAATTTAAAGAAAAAATATGAGTATTTTAATTGCTTTTGCAATCTCTACCATATAATTGCTCTTCTAAGAAAAATTATTTTGAAATGCACAAATCCTTTCCAAATTTTTACTTTTTTTTCAATTTTTTTGGTTCTACTAAGCAAAACTCACAATGTTGAATTCAGACCTGACATAAAATGCATGGTCTTTAATGTCCATTAATTGCAACATGTTACTTTATCATTATTTATTCATGATTATCATCTATTTATTATTAACTAAACATTTTCATCATACATTACATACTGGAGTTTTATTGTGATTATTTTTATTCGCAAATGCTGTTTTTTTGCAGTTCACAAAGCCTTGGACAATTAAAATAATGAAAACAACTTCGTCATGGTGAATTTCATTGTTTTATCTGCATTTGCTAAGAAAATATTAGTCAGAGCTGTAGGAAGAAACTTTCAATTAATCCCACTTAATATTATATATCACTATTTTATTTCATTTTATATCATATACCACATTATATTACTTTTTATATTCATCCTTTTATAATACAATAAAAATGCTGAACATACAGGTACTTAATTTTCCTTTAATAGAAAAGATTGTTGTCCCGGGATCAATGTCTCCCACTGAGAAAGTAAACATCTGTTTTGCAAAGCATTTCTAAAGCAGCAGGAGACCATTATCCTGTGACAACATTCTATTACGACTACTTTATTGCGGTCAGGCAAAATGACTGATGTGTAGCAAATTTATTCTTTTTTCACATTCTGCCAAACCTTTCTGTTCTTTATCCAATGACTTCCATATGGAGTATTGCCTGAAAGGATGTCTGAGGGCACTCTGCCATTTGTCATTAATGACCTGTCGAATTATGATTGGCTTAGAGAACAGATCAGTTCTACTTTTCAGCCACTCAGAAATGAAGTTTATGCACAAGATATAGTGGATTCTGACTGACCAAAGTTGATGATCCAAGTAATTCGGTATGTCAGAGTCCATCATGTTGCATGGCATATTATTACTGAATGAGTAGTCAATTAATTTTGCACGTGGGATGAGATATTACACTTAATGAAGGCAGTAGAATCTAGATCTTAATGTTCATAAAATATCTTTAATCCATGACCCTCAGCACACTTTACAAAGATGAGTTTTGTTCTTCTCGTGAATGAGAAAAGCAAAGCACAGGCCACCAGTATCGTGAGTCTCACAATACATAGCAAATCTACAGCAGAATCAGGCCTAATCTAACTTCAAGACAACATTATCCATAATCAATTGGCTTGAAATATGACTGACTGGCACTAAATCCATTCAGTATTTCAGGGATTTTACTATACCAACTTGCCAAGGAAGGAGCAAAAACAGATACTTAGTCTGTAGAAGGAGATGTATTATATTTGTATGACCTGTGTTTCATAAAAGTTGGTGTTCAAATCTAAAAATTCCAAAATGTAAATCAATGTTATTATCTTTAATGTTCTCTTAGCAACTGCTCTAAAATGGAATACTGGAATCTCATCTGATTGAATTATCTTTTCCTTTTTCTATCTTAATGACAGGAAATCACAGAATATTTGACCCAGAATTATTTAAAAGCGAGACCTCATAATGTATAGCCAGTAGGAACACTTTCTCTTGGAAGCTTCTTTGCATCCTATAATGCATGAACTGATGAACAAATTGTCTACAATGGCTTGTTCCCATGGAGCACAAAAAAGGAATAAAGAGGTCTTATTTATACATAATTTCAGCAGGAGAGAGAGAGACAATATGCTTATACCTATAGATGTAGAGAGTAAGAAACCACTAACATAATACCTGAGAAGATAAAATGTATCTACCACTGTTCTTATCACAGAATCACAGAATCACAGAATGGCTGAGGTTGGAAGGGACCTCTGGAGATCATCTAGTCCAACCCCCCTGCTCAAGCAGGCTCACCCAGAGTACATTGGTCCCTGTCCAGACATCTTTTGAATATCTCCAAGGAAGGAGATTCACAACCTCTCTGGGCAACCTGGTCCAGTGCTCTGGCACCCTCACAGTGAGAAAGTATTTCCTCATGTTCAGATGGAATTGTCTGTGTTTCAGTTTGTGCCCATTGCCTCGCGTCCTGTCACTCGGCACCACTGAAAAGAGTCTGGTCCCATCCTCTCGACACCCTCCCTTCAGATACTTGTACAC